>NW_008607796.1:5867-10165 GCF_000691845.1 Merops nubicus
CCTTCCCCTCCCCTGGCCTTCAGCCCTTCATCCCTTCCCATCACTTCCCATCCCAGGGCACTTCCCAGCCTCCCCCCACCCCACAAGTACTTCAGTTCATTTAGATCCATCTCTACAAATGACAACGAGACCATCCCAAAGGTGCCAGCAGCAAAGGCTGCCCCATTTCCAAATTTGTTTAGGATTTATTTAGTTTCTTTAGAAGCCAGCAGTACCTACAGAGATTAAATTTCTTTCTTTCTCTGCCTATTTTCCTGCCTTTCAGCTGCCTGCCTGGCTCTGCCTTCCACTCGGCCAGCAGTGAGTGATGCTCCGGGCAGGTCCCACCTCTGTTCATACCTCTGGGGTCAGGAGATGAACCCTGTGGACTCCTGAAATAGGTTTCAAGAGCTCTCACCCCCATAACACCCTCCAGGACCAGCAAAACCACCAGCCAGCCTGCCAGCAAGGTCTGGCTTTGCAAGCCCAGGGCAAAACGTGGGGTTTTGGTCTGGGGTGGTGTTGTCAGGAGTGCTGGGAAAAGAAAGACTCGAGCTGATATTAAAGCCAAGAAACCAAGCCAGGCACTTCTTGCTCCTTGGCTTTTCATACAGGATCCATCAGATCTGCTCCAGGGCAAAGAAAACACCAGCCTCAAACGTGCAGCCTGGAGAAATCCCATTCTGTGACTCCAGCCAAAGAAATCAAAATTGTGGCAAAGAAAAATCATCTCTGCTGGTAGCCAGGGGCTGGGCCAGGTGCCCTCCCAGTGCTGCTCTGCTGGCTGCTGGAGCCACGGGGAACCCACCACAGCTCCTGTGGCCTGACTCCCACGATGCTATCACAAAGATCATGGAGTAGTTTGGGTTGGAAGGGACTTGAAAGGTCATCTTGTTCTGACCCAGCAACAGGGACACCTCCTGGTTGCCCCAAACCCAGCCAGCCTCTAAGGTTTTTCCTCGAAAACCCAGGACCCTGCTGGCCTCGGGTGCCAAAACTCAAGAAACCCTCAGCAAATATGGGATGCCTCCTGTTTTATGAAGTAATCATTGTTGAGGGGACCTGACGCCTGGATTTTCACATGCTTGGCTTAACAGGGGATTTATTCAGGGGAACAGTTGGAGCATGCAGCGTCAGCATCTCATTAGCACCAGAGACAATGACCCTCCAGTTTAAGACTCAAAAAAGTGGGTTGAGTTTTTCCCTATATAACTTTACTGCAGGGTTTAGGGAGCCACGACAGCCTTGAGTTTAGAATCATTACACTAAAAGCCCCAAAACAGGTTCAATCACACTTAAAAAAGCTGGGGAAGGATGAGCAGGCAGCAGCCAGCCTTTGCCTCTCTCCCCACCTCTCTACCTCCACTCCACCCCCCCGAGGGGCAGGCAGAAGAGCCCTGTTGGAGGGGAGAAGCCCCCCAAATACACGGTTATCCCTGCAACCCCATCCCTCTGGGATGGACAGGTTTGCCCAAGACAACCTGTCTCCCAAGGGGCCAAACCCAGCGCCCTGGGAAGAGTCTGGAGCTGCTGCAGAAACCTGCCCCAAAGGCAGGAGCAGGACAGTGTAAAAGGTTACAGAGTTGAAGCGCTGAGAGGGAGGAATGAGGCTGTATAAAGTTTTACAGGTCAGAACAAAGACCTTGAATCTATTAGAGACAACAAACACAGGGATGAAGTCACCCACACACGTGCTCCCAGCTTGGTCTGGACTCTTGAACCAATTTGGGGGTTGATCGGAGGGTTTTTTACAGAGCAACTACAGGGCTACCCAAACTGAAGGAGCTGCAGGGCTGGACTTGGCAACCTGGCAAAGGAAAGAGCTCCTGCTGCAGTGTGGGAACCACTTTGTGGATGAAGTCACCTAAATAAGAGTCAATGCCCACGGTAAAGACTCAAACTCAGACAGAACTGTAGACGTGCAGAGCAGGGCAGACCCCAGAGCTCAGGACCAGGCAGGTGGGAATGGGAGAAGCCCTTGTTAGCCAAGAGCTCTCCCCACGGCGAGGGGAGCTGGAGCAGAATTAGGACCCAGCACATCCCTGGGGCCGCCCACGACTTCCCTCCCTACCCAAAATGAGCATCGCTGCCAGGCACCGGTCTGGCTGGGGGTACCACCACCCGGGCACTGCCCCTTTTCAAGCTCTACATCCCCTTCCCACCCCTTCTTCTGGCCTGATGTCAGCACCCCCCTCTCGGGACGGCTCCTGGTTCCTCCTGGAGGAACGGAGCTGAGGTGAGGGAAGCGCTGATAAGACACTTCCCACGCCCTAAATATTTCCTTCCCACTCACGGAACTATTTGCACGTACACCAGCCACTAATTTTAGGACGAAGCTTTTAGCCATCTGTGTGAGCCTCTCCTGAGTGTTATTTCTTTCTCCTAGTGTATTTCTAGGGAAGATTTGGCCCTGCCAGCGCTGACACGTCCCCTAAAAGTCACGGCAACCACTTGAAACTCGCAGCCTCTGCTTCATCCACGGGGAGATCTCCAGAAGCCTGGGACACGGTGAGATTTATGGCTTTATGTATTAAGGAGCAATAAATTTTTGAGCAGTTGGCTCCATCCCATTCCCATCCTTTCTGCCCAACCTCATGGGAAAAGGAGGCTGGAGGGAAGGAATTCCTACCACCTCCACCAGCGTCTCTTCCAGCGCGTCCCCACCAGAAGAAGAATCAGCCCAAGGAGTGAGGATCCAGCACAAAATGAACATTTCATGCATTTTATTGAGGCTACTTAAATTTGCATTATGACATCTTACATAGGGAACAAACTCCTCCTAATTGTTAACTCTCAAAAGCTGGTCAAACTGGTGTCCAATGACCCCCCCGAGTACCATTTGGTATTAAACAAGTCCCATATAAACAGATGTAATGCACTGTACCAAAAAAAAAAAAAAAGGGAAATAAAAACCCTGTTACATTTTCAGTGGGATTCAGGGCTTCCCAACCAGCAGAGAGTGAAATTCAGGATGGGGGCCCCAGATATTTTAGCATAAGGGAACAAAACCAAGTAACACGATCAAAAAAAAAAGAATTAATAGTACGTTTCCCTGTAGGAAAAAAATAAAAAGAGCAACCTCGTATCAAAAATAGGTTGGGAAGCCCTGGTATAACAGATGGAAAGTTCTTTTTTAACACATCTTATAGGTACTTTGGTAAATTACCATTGATCCTGCCTCTCGACCCTCCTCCTTCCCTCCCTAGTCAAGGACAAACCAACAAAAAGCCCAGTGTACGTAAGGGTGGGAAACATTCCTGGATTTGCCAGAAATTCCCTTCCCGTGGCTCCGAGCCAACCCTCATCCAACGCACCTCCCCCTGGGAGAGGGCAGAGCAGGAAGGGCTCGAACTGAGAAAACCCAGCGCTCAAAGAGTGACCCAAATTCAGGAGAAGGATCCCAAAGTAACGAGGTGGCTGCGGCCGAGGCAGCAGGAGGGAGCTTTGTGCTGCGGGGAGACCCCGACGCCCCCTCCTCCCACCTCAGAGGCCAAGGCTCAGCCTCAACCACGTTCATTTCCCCATCTCCACGAGAGCCTCATTATCACCAGCCCACTGGGAGCCCCCTCCCCTTTGTGTGGCAACCATTTGGAGGCCACCGGCGGCCGCCGAGGCGCCGGGGAAGCCGTTGGTTGGGCTCCCTGCATTTGCATAATCCCCCCCCTGGGTGCCAGGGAAGAGGAGTGCCAGGCACTGTGGCCCATTGTGCCCACTGGGGTGGGAAATCCCTTCGTCTGCAAGTGGCCACAATGGGCAATTAGGCCCCTTGGGAGGCGGGTGGGGTGTCGCAGATGCGGTGCCCGGGCAGCAACGCTCCTCACAAAGCAGCTTTAAGCTTAGTTAGGGGTGCAGCACCTACCCATACCCAATCCTCTTAAAAACCATTAACTGCCTACAAGCTCTCTGCAAAAAAACCCAACTTGGGTGAAGAAATAACGCAGGGCCCATGGAAGGGAAATCTAAGGATCCCCAGGAAAAATTTGTATTGGTTCAGACTGGGAGTTAAAACTATCAAACACACTCTGAAATAAAAAAATAGTGTGTTCTTCTTGGTTTGGGCCTCGTGACTGCTGCAGCTGCTGGGGGTGGAGGTCCTGTGGCTACAGGTCTGTCCTGGACTCGGCTCACAGGCCATGGCAGGAGCTCGGGGGTTGGCAGTGGGATAAAACCACCACGGCAGGAAACCACAGGGATCCTCCAACAAAGCAACAGCCTGGAACATGAAGGAAGCCAAGCGAGGAGACAGGCGAGCCTGGCTTTGAAGGAAGGCCCCCAGAGGCTCCCACACGGTGGCACTGTGGACCAGGCAGCTGATGCAA
>NW_008607796.1:10196-13525 GCF_000691845.1 Merops nubicus
GCTGCCTCTGCCTCTCCAGGCACCATTTCTGTACACTCCGGCCTCCACCGCGACAAAACTACCCATTTTAACCCCTCACGCAGCTCTGAGCCCCAGCTACGAGGCTGTAGCCCTCCTGGAATACCAAGAAAGCCTCAATGGAGGGAAGTGAGAAGTACAAATGCTCAAAATCAAAAGGATTCGTCCGCTGTAAATTAGGCTAATTGCAAATTTTGTTAAATGAGAGCTTTCCGTTAGCAAGCGAAGCGTTAACATCGGCTTCTCCTCACTCCCATCTCCCTTGAAAAGAACAGAAACTGAATTTCCACAGCAGCTGACAGATGACTCAGCTCCATAAAGAGGTCTCTGCTGTATCAGCAATTTAATTTCTGCCGACTCCTCCAGACATCAGCCAATGAACCCCTGGTGCCTTCAGCACGCTCGGTGTCAGGAAAGGCCCCTAAACAACCGAGAACATTCAAGGTGTCCCGAACCGAGCGTAAAGGATTCATTCTTGGGACTGTTTGAGAAACTTCCACCATGTTATTAGATGCTATTGTTACAGAAAACGTTAAGGCACGCCACTGTTAAGCTGTAACAGAACTGTAAGGTCCATTCTACTGCCATGAGCAGTCACTGGAAACTCAGAAGAGGAAGAAAGCGACGCTGTAGGACGCGTTTCGTGGTGAAGAGCACTAGTGGGCTCCTCTCTTTCTGGTCACCAGCCTCAGACCCTGAGATGGACACCAGAAATTCAAACCCTAACAGGGTATCCACGCAGAGAGGGGGGATTCCTTCTAATTCCACACTCCAGTCAGCCAGTCAAGCTACTGGAAACTGCACCTGATAGTATCTGCCCTGTGAATGCTACTGGAAGAAGCTCAGAAGTGTTACTTTGCTGAGGAAAATTTGGCATAGAGTCATAAATCACTAACTTCCAAACTCACACTGATGTCACAGGGAAAACTGCAAAAACATGAGCTTCAAAAGAACACGGGTGTCCCCTCTGCCAGGATGGTGTGTGCCACCAGGAGGAAAGCAAACTCAAGAGCCAGTCAGGGCTTCCCACCGAACCAACCACCACAAAACGCACACGTGGGAAGAAAACCTGGAATTTTGGGACACGGTGGAATCCTTAATTAGCCCACAAGGTGTTAAAACAGCTTAGAGCAAAGACTACATTTTATGCAAGCACTGCTATAGAACAGCAAAAACGTGTTTGGGTTGGGAAAAGGAGATGGGCCAGCTTTGGTTTTGTCACCTGAGGAAGAAGCAACGTTTCCCATACAGCCAGCAAGAGCAGCTCCCTGTGTACTGCCCTGGAGTAGAAGTGAATATTGGCTTCCCTGTTTCAGCTAGGAAAAGAATCATCATCAGAGATTAAAACAAAGAGCAGGTCACTGAGGGTGAAGGATGTTTTCCTCTGATGAGGCTCAAGGTACATTCTCCAGTTCTCAATATGCCCCGCACATCATCTTAGAATATAAAATAAATTCAGGTCATTTTCACCTGCCCCCTAGGAGTATAAAAAGTACATTGGGTTTTTGAAATGATACTCTTAGAATTAGCTACACATTTAAGTACACTTCCATAATTGATGTTAGTTTTCAAATCAAACCTAATAATCTGTTTTCCAGATCACACTTTTCTGTAGCACTTGAGTCACAGGCTACCAACGCTGGATATATGAGTTCACACCACAGATCCAGAGGTTACTTGATAGAGTTGAAGCTCATGGGGAAGAAAAAAACCAAAACCCTGCCAAACCTTGTCTGATGAACAGTTACACGGAATCACCTCAAAAACTGAAAGCAGAAGTGGATAGAGAAACTGGGCATAAACCTCTCTGAGCAAACTGGTCCACACCCCTTTGTGTTCTCACACGGTAGCAACCACACCAAGAAATAACCAGCCACTAGAACAGTTTCTAATTTTTATCATTTTTTTGTTGGTGGCATTACTGAGCCCAAACACTGCGATTATAACATTTAATTCCTGTGTTGTTGGTTCTTTTTTTTTTTTAATGCAATTAAGATGTCTAATTCAACTGGTTTTATATTACAGTAGCTGTTCACATAAATAGTACAGATATGCACTGCTCTTGACAGGTACACAGTCACAAAAGCAGCTCGTATTTAGTTTGCCCTCTGTGTGATGGGGGTTGTATGAAAAGCATTCTTGATTCCTAAGCATGATACAATTTTAATTCTTACTGTGTTAGTACAACGGTGCCTTGGAAAAGTACTGAGCTCCTACAAAAAAAAAAAAAAGCTTTACAATTTTAAAACAGATTGTTGTTGTTGTCGTTGGAGTTTTTATTTCAACAAGCAGAGGCAATTCTTATATTTCCACAACAAGATAAATATCCCAGTTAAGCTAACAGCTCGTCCTACAGCGTGCCATAGTGATGGGGAAAGGGCTAACGTTAGTGTTATTTACAGACATGTCCGATATTAACCCAGCATGGAAATTAAAAGTATGCTCAAGTGTGCAATTAAGTTCGTATTATTTTTTTTTTTCAGAGAGTTGGATTTCTTGCAAAAAATTCCTCTACGAGTTGTGACTTCGCCAAGAACTCCTCATAAGCAGAATCTTGAGGACAAAATGGTTATGGGGCTGGGGGGGGGGAAAGAACTGAATAATTCTCTTCAGAAAGCAAAAAAGAAATAAAATACTGAAGTGGGCAGATGTCTTTGGACAAGTGAAATTTAACATCCCAACTGACTAAGATCTCGAAAGCCCTAATTAAAGAAATTTTCCAATTGTAAAAGCTTGAATCCAGGGGGAAAAAAAACGCTTTTAGGAGGGAAGATTCACTCCGAGTCCTTACTATACACTGAGGCACCACTCAAAAAGTGGCCATAAAGGAAGTGACTTCTTTGCCCATCACTATCGCACCAGCTGCCGGGGCACCGATCCGGATCTCCTCTAGACAACGCTCTCCCTGTTCCCAGAGGCTAAGACTGCCCTGCGGCAGATGGGGCAGGTGGAATTCTCCGATAGCCAGCGGTCAATGCAGTGGACGTGGTACTCGTGAGAACAAGGCAGTTTACGGAGCTTGTTGCCTTCCGTGTACTCTGTGATGCACACGCTACAGGTTTTCAGAGCATCGCTCTCACCAAAATTCCTCATGGCTAGGTTGTCAATTTGTTCTTTGGTGAGTCCTCTCGGTTGGTCGTCGTCGTCTTCGTTTAGTAGGAAAAATTGTGCTAGGCTAAGGAATGGTAGAGAACCGCTTTCTTCGAAGGTGACCGAGCCCCTCATGTTCCGGCCTTCCCGCCGGGCGCCGGAGGTGGAGCCGCCCTCGTGCCCACCTTCGTACCCCTCCCCTGGGCTGACCTCCGTGCTCT
>NW_008607797.1:0-41025 GCF_000691845.1 Merops nubicus
AAAGGATTCTATGATTCTATAAACCATGTCCTTAAGCACCATATATACACAACTTCTAAACATGTCCAGGGATGGTGATTTTACCACTTCACTGGGCAGGCTGTTGCAATGCTATATACCCATTGCAGTGAAGATGTTTTTCCTAATATCCAATCTAAACCTCTGAGGCCATTTCCTCTTGCCCTATCCATGTGCAGCCAATTTTTTTCATTAGAATCCTGCAGAGCTGGGCAGAGAGGAACTTTGTGTATTTCAACAAGGGCAAGTGTAGGGTCCTGCACCTGGGAAGGAATAACCCCATGCACCAGTACAGGTTAGGGGTTGACCTGCTGGAAAGCAGATCCCTGAAGAAGGACCGGGGAGTCCTACTGGACAGTAAGTTAACCATGAGACAGCAGTGTGCTCTTGCAACCAAGCAGACCAATGGTCTCCTGGGGTGCATTAAGAAGAGTGTGGCCAGCAGGTCAAGGGTGGTTCTCTTCCCTCTCTATTCTGCCCTAGTGAGGCCACATCTGCACTACTGTGTCTAGTTTTGGTCTCCCCAAGTGGGCACTTGTTATTGTCAGGAATGACACAAAAATTCAACACAGATACTCTACCTACCTCTTAGAAATTGGAAGACATTTCCATTCTCTCTCCTAAACGCAAACATAATCTCTGCATGTGATCTATAGTCCTCCAAACTGTTTTTTTCTTGCTAAATCCAAAGGCTGAAGCTAGAAAACACAGGTATTTAAATAGTGTATGTAAAGACAAGGTCTTGAATTCTAAAATGGGCACATCCTTTAGCTCCATTTCCATTCCCCTTCTTCACTTTTTATTCTTACTTGATTTTATTTTAAAAGGAAGAGGGTACATTCAGAACCCTGCACCCCTTTTGAATTGAAAACATTGCCTGTGTGTGAAAACATAACACAAAGGTTGAAAACAGAAACAAAGAGTCAGACTTTCAGAAATGCAAATTATGAATATTCAAAATTAGTACGTGCATTCCCCCAAACATGAAATATTGATTGAAGAAATTGGTGTCTGAACCATTTTCTACTCAGGCTTGAATATTAAGAAGTCAGGGAAAAGGAGAATAAAGAAACAGGAAAATGTTATTCCTAGTTTTCGGAAATAAAGGAATGAGGAAATGTGTTTATTATCTTAAGGTTTACAGTCAAGTCAGAAGACTTGGCATACAAGAGTTCTCATAGTAGGATAACCCTTTGACTCTACACATATTGGAACATTTGTCTCTACCAGCAAACTCATATGTACACATGTCCTTGGCCTCTGGGTTAGGTTTATGTTGTTGTTAGAATCATAGTATTCTCAGGATCTGTTTCAACATGCAATTTTGTTATCAGAAATTTTCACTCTACTTAATATTACTTAGTTTTGAGTTCACTGACTGATGAATTTGTAGCTCTTCATATGTGATCCCAGAAGTACTTAAAGTTCACAAACACAAATATGACCAAATGGAAATGAAATATGATTTTATATTTGTCTGGTTTCTTGGATTTAAGTCTGGCATGAACCTAAGGCTACATTCCACACATAAACATATGTGTTTTATTATGTCCAACACAATCATAGATGGCAGTGTCATTTCTGAATCCTGATATGACATGGGTATTCATGTTGATTATTGTCTTACAACATTCACTTTGGTTAAACTACAATGCTCTTACACATACTTTAAGGCTATGATGAGTGCACCTTGTCCTGCCTTGTTTGCACACATAAACTTCCAAAAAATATGGAAAAGATACCTCAAAACATTATGCACTTATTACCTGCATTAAGTCTGATTTGAATCATTTGCTCCTATTTGGATGTTGATCTCAGTATCACCCTACTGCCTGGAATTTGGCATTTTCTTTTCCTCCAAGCAATTGCAGGTCTGTTTCTAGAGATACGTTGAGATTTGTTCCTGGAGAGAATGCCCTTGAAATAAAATTATAATTTATTGTATACAGTACCATTCATGAAGAAATTTAGTGCAAGGGTGTTTTAAATTTGCTTCAGAGCAAACAAGTCAAGAAAATCTCACCTACAGAGAAAAAAGATTATGTCATTAATACAGGATCTGATGGTCTGAGGCCACCAAGAAAGCACATAGCCCACACCAAATCATTCATTAACGGCTATAAAAGTAATGAAAAGCTACACTATTCTATTAATATGGATTAGAAATGAAGTCTGAAATATGAATCCTTGCCAATTTAAACCGTTACTGTAGTGGCATGAATAAAGGAATCCACAGACATCTTCCTGACACACGGGTACTAAATCATCCTAAAATCAATGTAAGTGCCTTGGTTTAGTTGTCTCTACTAAGAGTTGAAGAAGGTTGGCATTTGTCTGTCAAGTCTGTGGCAGGCTAAGAGGCACAGCTTAAATAAAGTGGAACGGAAACTACTCCAGCTGCCCCCACATACATTTTTTAAATCCTGACAAGAGTCAGTCTGGGAATGTGAGGATTATGCCAAGCTGAAAGAATGAAAAAGAGCACTACTTCTGTAGCAGATGTTTCCTTTCAGTCTAGAGGTAGTCTCCTAGTGGGCCTGAATTTCTTTGCACTTTATATTTGGCACCTGTGTGCAGAATCCAAAGGTATTTTTAACACACAGAAAGAAAGTGCCTGGGCAAAATGCCTCCCACACATGACACTCATACTGGGTACTCTCCTAGTGAATTTCCATATTTGCTTTATATTTATAATATAGATGATTTCACATTGGTTTTCATGTTAAATTTCTACAGGCAGCAAAATAATTTCAGAAATTCCGTAAGAAAGAAAGAGCAATGGAAACACAATGATACTGGTAGTGGGAATAATTGTTTCTTCCTTAAGCTCTACTTCAGGAAAACTTTGCTTTGTTTCTGCATCTTATATTTTGCAGGAAAAACCCTGACCATATACATTCCCAGAAGCTTAAATACCAAGAGGGGAAAAAAAAAAGAAAAAAAAAGAAAGGAGCTGGGAGGGAGAATTTACAGGTTTTATGAAAAGGAATGCAAAAGGACAACATTATCATTATGCACACATACTGCCATTCAGCTGAAATTCAAAAATTTCCATTTTCATAAATTAAATAAAAGATAGCTTCAAAGTAAAAAACCTCCATACTTCCTTCATAATACCAGTTCCAAGTATCTGACACTGTTCTGCATTGCCTTTTTACTCTACATTAACCAATTGAGTACCAAAATGTTAGATTTCTATAAGTTTACTTTAAACTGATCAACCACTGAAAATAAATGGAGGAATCATAACTTAATATGAAAGTCAGCTCAACTTTCTTACTCCAGGGTAACTCAGCACAATACAGACATATCTTGTGCCACACATCCATGGATTGAGGCCACATGATGACACTCAAGCTGGTAGCCCTAGAATCTAGAGGTCTTGCTATCCTACATACCCTTAATTTTTAGAGCAAATAACTTGCCACAGTCAAAAATACTCTGAAACAGGTATCTAGAAGCCCAGAGGCCCTTTGCTTTGGGATATTCAGCTCAGTGAAACCAGACTAGAGATAGTAAAGACTAACATTCTCATCTAAGAGTTCAGTAGATAAACCAAAAGAAAATCACATCTGAACATTCCTAGCTAACTGATTAGAAGTTCAAAAGGTTGACTTCTCCCTCATCCCCACTCCTCAAAGCTGTAAATTTTTACTCGTGTGGTCTTGCTGTACATATTTCCAGAAAGACTGCAAGAAATCCCTAGATTTCCAAGCTGAAAGAGGTCGTACAGGGAGTTAGAAAAAGTGTACTCTGACAAAGAATTTTAATGTGTGGAATAAAGGCTGTAAACCTTTTTACACATAAAAAGGCACAAAAAAGTCATGCAAGCCTCTCTCCCGTCCCAATACCACCCTTGGGTCAAGCACACCAAAGAGATCCTGAAGGATTCATGAGTGCTTGGAGTTCAGTCCCAGTTCCCTGAAGGAAAACTGGAGATGCTCAAAGCTCAACAGCTATGCACTTAAGAGTAATTTTCTAAGCTCTAGTAGAGACAGGGAGAAAAACCAAAGTTAATAGGTTTAAACTGATATAAACGTCAGTAAGATATATGGTGAAGTATAGTATACCCAGGACTTCTGAAAGAATGGTAAAACTGGAAACTGCTCAAGCTTTTGCTCTGCTGAGTGAATCCTTCAGTAACCATCCTTCACACCAGTTTTGGTTTTACATGTTCTTCAAAAACACTAAACTTTGATTAAAGGTTTGGAGAGAGGGGGGATTTGCCACAGCCTTTGAAAAAAATTACTTTGTGTTCAATTTCTCTCTCTCTCTCATTGCTTTTTCTTTTCTCCTCAAAGTCTCTTAACTTCACATCTAAATTTACCATATGTATACTATTTTGCCTTTCTATGCAAGTTTTATTATACTACACATGGTAAAAAGCATTACCAATCCAAAGTATTAGTCAAAATAGCATCACATTTACATTCTATGCAGCACACTGGATTTTGGAACAATTCCTCAGTTTTGAAAGCACAGTAAAATACATCTTTGACAGTAGGGTGGTTACTGAATCTGTTTTTCTGATACGAGTTTTTCTAATGGGTCTCATAGTTCAGCTGTGGCGTTTTTTAACGTTGTCCACATTCAGGTTAATGGGCACAGCAAAAAGGTTGTTCGCTCTTATGAATAATGATATTTCAAACAGTAATTTGAGTTGAGAGTTTTCCATCATTTGCACCCATAGTCACAGACAGGTCTTTGAGCAATTTTCATGTTTTTTTAGTTCCTTTTGCTGGTAGTTTATTGATTTCTAAAGATAACATGACTGGAAAGATCAGTAAAGGTTAGCTAGTAAAAGAAACATGCATCATTTAAAATGCCTCTATGCATCTGGGAGTTCAATGATACCTTTTAGCATTACTTAAGTTACAAGAAGCAACTACTTTTAGGATGATTTTTAATCCAGACTCTTTGCTTGTAAAGCAAATTTTTGAGTACCAGCTACCTTTCATATGAAGACTTGGAAGGCAACGTGGACATGAAGTAACAGCACACATATCTGTTCGAAGTTAAGTAAAATACCAAGACTGGTACTTTACCACGATTCTCTGGGGGATTCAATGTGGACTCTCTCCACTGCTGGAACTGAGTGGAAAAGGATTACTAAATCCTTGGTACCTGCCCTGTTTGTTTAAGCTAAGGACATATGACTCTGGCTCCACTGGCAATGATGTTCTCTCCCCCTGCACTGAGTTTTGGTTTTATTTACTCACTCCACATGTGATAGTGGAAAAAATAATTCAAGTTACTGAGTTGATAGTTGCAAAACACAGTGATTAGGTCTAAAGTAAACAAAGTCCCTCATGGGCCAACTATCTTAGGTCAAAGAACATCACTTCTCTTTCTTGCAGTTCTTGACTGAGTTTTTAGGAAAATAATTTACAAATAGAGCGTGGAAAAAAGAATTCAGTTTTTCAGAAAACTTTTAAAAAATAATTTAGAACATTTATTGCATTTAGAAATCCATATTAATACCCTAGCCTTCAATGAGGTGTAGTTTTTAATATTTTCCTTCCTACTAGAGAGAAAAATCTATTACGCTAATTAAAGAGCACACAGGAGAAATTGAAAAGGTGTTTCACTTGTACAGTCTTCAATGAAAACTGAATCACATCCTTGACTACCAGGAAGTATTCTATATTTGGAAAAGCAGTACTTTTAAATCACAGCTACACAAGGAAGATTTTTAATATTATTCTTGTGCTTGAACTCACACTGTAATATCAGACTCATTTATTTCATGTGTTCATGTGCACTCTGTCCTTCTCTTTGCCACACTTTCTGCAAGCCCCAGCAGCCATCCAGTGTGTGAGTCAAACAGCTCACATCTGTCTAGAATAGGCTTCTGCAGCTGTGATGTAGCCATTCTCTACCAGAAATGAGAAAGGATGCTTTTATAATTTCAACTTAGAATCAACATAAACCTTCCCTGGCACAACTTGAGGCTATTTCCTCTTGTCCTACCAGTTGTTATTTGAGAGAACAGACCAGCTCCCACCTTGCTACAACCTCCTTTCAGGTAGTTGTAGAGAACCACAAGATCTCCTCTCGACCTCCTCCTTTTCTGCTGGGCAGCTTTCCAGCCACTCATCCCCCCAAGCCTTGTATAGGGTTGTTGTGACCCAAATGCAGGACCCAGCACTTTGCTGAAGCTCACACAATTGACTTCAGCCCATTGATCCAGCCTGTCCTGGTCCCTCTGAAGAGCCTTCCCTCCCTCAAGCAGATCAACACTTCCACTCAAGTTGGCGTCATCTGCAAACTTACCGAGGGTGTGCTCTATCTCCTTATCAAGATCATTAATAAAGATACTAACAAAACCGGCTCCAGCACTGAACACTGGGAACATCACTTGTAACTGATGGCCAACTGGATTTACCTCCATTCACCATCACTTTTTTGACGTGGCTGATCAACCAGTTTTTCACCCAGAGAAGCGTATGCCCATCCAAGCCATGAGCAGACAGATATTTTTTTTTTAATGAGAATGATGTTGGAAACAGTGTCAAAGACTTTACTAAAGTCCAGGTAGATAATATCCACAGCCTTTCCCTCATCCAATAAGCAGATAACCTTGTTATAGACGGAGATCAGGACAGCCAAACAGGACTTCCCTTTCATAAGCCTGTGCTGACTGGGCTGACTTACAAACATATCTAAGATGGTAAATTCAGAAAATTCTACAACGCATACAATACTGAGACTAAAGGTAAAAAATGCCCTCTTAACAAATATTAAAACATTCAGTGCTTTACTAATGAGCTCAATTCTATTATATGCCAACCTATAGCCACCTTTGCAGTGCTATAATACCAGAAATAATTAGTGCAGGCTTGTCAATTTTATTTTGGTTAACTTTATAGCCTCTTTAGATTATGATCCCTATGGGAGCTTGTAGCTTGCTTGTTGGCCAAGCAAAAAAATTCTGGGCTAAACAATAGCACTGTTTAATTAAGAGGCGTCATGCTATTTATTGCATGTCACGTGCTGTACCTTTGATGAGGGGCTATAAACACAGAAGGTTCGTCAGATTCAATTTCTCTGCTGTAATTTCCTACCGGAGAAAATGTGACACAAGGCAGAGATCCAATTTCCCATTTCTATTTAGCATTTATATTGACAGAATAAATGATTTTATCATCATCTTTGGCCTGCTGCTAAATGGAAGACATATATTGCCTGCTGAGATAATAATTCTTCCTCTAAATTATGTATATGTGTGTGTGTGTTCACACGCTTCTATACCTTTACACACATATATATTTCCTCACTTATTTTTCCATGGGGAAATTATATCTTTTTATTAAATTTACATTCAGAGAGGAAGGTTAGGTGATGGGAAGGGTAATTAGGAAGAGTAATAAGAGTGATCTTAGACAACGTTTCTAAGCAGAGATAATGATGAAAGAGTCCTTTGCACATTTGCCATGACAAAGGAAGGGCCAAGCTGATGAACTCACAGCATGTTGACGGAACTAATTTTATTTCTGAAGCTCTCCCATGAGTATGCTATACAATATATATGCTGCACATTTGTCAAAGTTGCCATGTAGGAAGTTTCAATTTCCTTCTCTGAAAATAATTGACCAAAGGATCATGAAGTTCAAAAGACTAGGAGGAAATTAATAAATATTATATAGAGATATAATGTATTGTAATCATACTATACATGCTATTTTAATAGAAAACTAGAGACCTCTGTTACAGTTCTTGAACTTCTTAATGGAGCCAGAGAGAATCATTTTGTAGCTTTAGTGTGCTGAAATAGGTCTGAATTCCTTCCGTGGTAATCTAACCATCTTTATAATTTTTTTATAGGTTACTAGCTTAAATTTACTGCTAAACCAATATGATATGGATGATCTTTTAAATCCCTTTTCATTAACATTTTATACTCTGAATAACTCCTACTGGAATCTTCTATAAGATTTAAGTGGAGTCTCGCTTTGTTTTAGGAAGTATCTACCCCCTTATCTGAACAGAGTAAGACTTGTACAAGGAGAGAAAGGCAGCCAAGCTTCACAGGGCATGGTACATTTTGCTGTCTGTTTGATGGCTTGACATAATTGTGCTAGGTAGCATACCAAATTAGTACAAATGTGTTTACTTTACTTTTTTTTTGGTATATTTTTATGTATAGATCACCAGTATCTCAGAATCAACATGCTTCAGCTAGGAAGCCCTTTATGGCCAGATTTGTGATATGATACAGAGCTGCTATCTCCTTCTAAAAGCAGTGGAAGTAGCAATTTTGGGGGCTTGGGTTTGTTTGGTACTTTTTTTCTTTTTTCCTACCAAGTAGGAAAGACACCTGGAAAGAAGCAATACAATTCATCCATACAGGCAGGTTTTCCACACTAAAGATTCAGGAACTTTGACAGTTAACACTACCTAGGCCTACAGGCAGAATGTGTTCATAAGAGTTTGGGATTTGTGGTTGCCTGGCTATAACATAAAAAAAAAATATTTCCTGTTATTTCTTGCTTGCTCTTTACTATGGGCTTGAGGTGCTATTTTTCCTTAATTAAAGCACTGAGGTGTTTTTTCTCCTCTGCCCAACCACACTAACATGAATGAAAGAGCTGTCTACCAGAGCTAGCCTGATGCCTGAAGTCCCTTGTCTTTTTATGCCAGACCAAGCCAGACATCTCAACATGCACAGCTGGTGCAGAAATGAGAGAGAAATAGCTAACTGCAACTTCCAGCCATCTACCTGTGACCAAGTAAACACGGCTACTCATCTCCAGAGCCCTGTGAGCAGACGAGTGAGATGATTTCAATTGATTTTTTTTTCCCATAGAGAGGTGGCACTTCAGGAACATAACACGGGAGTTAATGGCAGTCTAACCTGAGATTAAAATACTTTATTCAAAATGTTTGCCTCTAGTTGCTCCACAGGCCAAATGAATTTGGGGTCCCCATAGATACAGAGGCAAAATTCCTGTTCACTGAATACCCATCAATTTCTGGGTAAGTATCAGTGGAAGTGTTTTCCTCAGGGCTAGAACACTATTCTGATACTTCTCTATCTTCCAATTAGCCTATTGTAGGAGAATCTTCCTCAATCTTCTGTATATAAATTCACTGGAAATAAACACTGAAGTAAAGCTTTTCTAGCCTTTTGGTTTCTTTTTCAAACTCTAAATCTACTTGGGAAAGCTACCAAGAATAAATCCCTTTTAATGTGGGCCAGCACATTAGTCTGCAGAATTATAGGATGCAGATGTATTCTGAGTAGAAATATTTAATTGGTGGCAAGCATTTTAACTTAGATATTTGGCACAAACAAATTAACCTGGGTTAAGCATGTCCTTACAGGAACTACTTACAAGGAAATCTTTTTTTATACAATATTATTTTTTATAAAAATTTGTAAAAACATAATATTGCATACCATTCACCTGGCAACCATGTATATCAACAACAGCTTAAAAGGCATCAGAAAGATATTGCTGGTCATACCACATACACACTGGTCTGCAGAAGACTTCATTCACCAGCGCCTAGAGTTTGCAGGGTTTGGGTTGGTTTTGTTGTTGTTGGTTCCGCCCCCCCAAAAGAGAGGAAGTAAATAGGTGTGAATTCCTGTGAAAGATGAGAATACTTTTCTTTGGTTTTAAAAACTACCTGTGCTCAGCTCTCTGGTGTTAATGTTTGTGCATTCTGGCACCATCTAGTTAGCTCAAAAAATGTGGCATACCATTAAGTTGATTTTTCCATTTTTTTTTTAAATAAAAAGATAATTTATCAATCTTAATATTTATAACAAACAAGAAAAACAGACTATGACCTCCAGGACACTTTTATATAACCTATTATCTTTTACGCAGAAGTGGTAGAAAATGATCATGCAAATATTGTGTGCTTGTCTTAACAACCAAACAACACTTTCTGTACATAACAAAACGCATGGAATCAGTGCAGCTGCTGCCAGGATGTGAGTGGTAGCCACAATTTGCAAATTACTCGAACTAGCAAGGCGGGTATGAAGTCTAGGGTAAGCATTGACCTCACACAGTACACAAACAGGCTAGTGGTACTACAGAAACTTTCTATTCATAAGATTATTTTGTCTATTTTCCACCCATATACTACAGTTAGTTGAAATTAGTGTAGAAGAGTTACCTTACCTTAAAGATGGGTATATAACATTCACTTCAAAATGCAAGTGAGGACATTTCCTTTTCAGAAACAGCACAATTTCAACAAGTTCTGTAATGGTGGGCTTGCATCAGACTTCTCACAGATTGCAGTTTCTGGCATAGTTTGGAAAATTACTGCAAAATAAGAATACATAAAATTAGTACTGCAGCTATTTTTTTTAAAAAAAATCTTTCAGTAACTTTTATAAGTGAAATGAACACCATACTGAAAATGCAATTCAAGGGAATTAACATCCTTTCATTTAGTGTTATAATGGCAGTTTTATACAGAAATAATACATTTTAAATGATGAATGAAATAAAAATATACAAAGCTGAGACAATAGAAGTTACATTATTTTTATAATGTAAACTACTAAAATTTCATGTTGTACAAATTATAGAGTTCTATTTCTGTATAAACTGCGCTTAATTTATTACTGTAAGAACAACATTAACAACCTTAGAGAATGTGTAGAATTAATGAAAAAGTAATAGTAGCAACAGTACTGAATTCTGCTGTCATCTGCAAAAGTAAGACAAAGATGTAGTGTTTTCTGCCTATCCAATAAGGCCTGTGACAGTAATGTGAGGATTTTGGTTATTCACTATTGAAATGAACCACACAAAATAAGCTTTCAGAGATATAATTATGTATGTTAAGGGGATCTGGATATATTCTTCATCTGGAAGGGCTTTCAGCTGTATTGTAAGCAGGAACATGTAGATATGTTCATGTCATTACTTTTCCTTTTTAGTATCACCTCTATAACTTTCATAAATTTAAAAAAAAAAATCCATTAAAGCTGTGTCTGGGTTACAGGCTGAGAGCAGAAAATGCCTACCTCTGTAGAGATGTTCTGAGCAATGTAAAGTTTCCAATGCTCTAATCTGAAATGCAGAACCCTGGGTAGCTCACAGATATCCAGCTCCCCTGCCCATGGAAGAGGCTTAAGCAAGACCCACAGGACCATCCCTGGCATCAGGTCTTATAGGAGGTCTCCAGCTCTGTCATCATTTGAGAAAAACTCAGAAAAGTTAAGGTAGATTACTTCAGTCCAGAAAAGAAGTAAAATAAAACTTACATTTTAAAACTATTGACCACTACAGTTCTATTGTGAGCTTTGAAGGCTTACAATTAGCAATATTATATATACTGCAACCTGCATCTACTTTTCCAAACAACTTCCACTTTAGAAATTGCTAAGAAGTTCCTGGGTTCCTTTGGGAATCCACATGCTGGTGAATGTTTGCGATGATCCCTGAAAAAAGGAAACTCTTGTGCCTCATGAATACATGGTGTAAATGGGAGAGTCTCCCAAAGGAAGTGGTGATTTTGGAAAGGTCTTGCATGCAAAAAGTGTGATATGGATTATTTCTGTGAACTAAAAAATGGATCGTATCAATTTGTCTTTAACAACATGGAGTGCAAACAAACACTACTCTTAACAAAGAGAACAAGCTCCATGCAAAATTAAACCTATTACATGGACCTATTCAGCTAATTTTTCAAAGGTATCAAAGTGCATACATTTGTTGACAACTTTAGCTGTTTCTTTTAAAACATGGTAGGAACTGCTTAGAAATTTGGCAGATCATTCCATAAATAGGACTGAACAGCACCACAAACACAGAGCTACTCTCTGCACTTTACATATACCTCCATCTTCATCTGGGAAACAAAGAAGAGGCCCTACAAAAATGGAGAAAAGACTAGAGCTGGTTATGATTTCTCTGGAGAGTGAAACATTGAAAAAGTAAGAAGGGAGGCTACAGCCACATGCTCCCATGCTGACAGTCTTTCCCAAGAAGTTATTTTGTCTTTGGCCTTGTTGCTGCAAGGTTCAGTTGTGCCTGACCTTTAAGAAATTCTTGAGGAGTCTTCAAGCAGCTCTGATGCTTTGCAAGGACTGTTTAACAGAGACTACAAAAGTAAAGGCAGAAGGAGAAGAAGGGAAGAAGGGAAGAGAACAATGGGATTATTCCTATGCACGAATCAAATCCACAGAAATCTAGAGCTTTTCAGGGCTCAGTTTGGAAAATGGTACATTTAATAGTGTTCAAAGGAAAGCACTTGACAAATTAATTGAGGAATTTTAACCATTGGCAACCAATTCATACCCTGTAAATACCTTTCAACAGCAGAAGGATATCATGCAGGTGTTGTGTGTGAGGGTTAATGACAATTCTGTTATATGCTACATGTATCTGACCTCTTGCAATAGAATTTATTGCAACAAACCACTTCATAGAGGAAAAGGTAACCATTGCATTTTGCTTCTTTTCCGGCTCCACAATCAAACTGCAATTTCCTGTAATGTTTTCATTATCAGGAATTGCTCAATTAATTCCTTCAGCTTTGCAGATGAAGTGTGAATTACTCTCTTCAAATATTTATTCTTGGAGGTGTATTGATTAGTTCGCATTAGCTAGATAAGTAAATAGCAGTGTTTCTGCTCTACATCAGGCAGATACTTAAGGACTTCTGGCTCAAATACTTGTTTATAAGTCCAGAAATTGTATGAATACTCCAGCATACAAATTCAGTATTTGCTTTGCACAGACATCAGTCACTTTGATTTTTAAAATGGCACAATTTTGTTGGATCTCTGGCAAGAATCGAAGCCAGCATAGTGAGTTTACAACACCTGACATTTTACCTCCTAGAATTAAAATGACAAAGGGAAATTTTTTTTTTATGATTTTTATTTTTTCCATGTTTCAAGACGGAACTTAAGAGCCACTGAAAATCTCCACGAGATTTAGAGCCTCAGGAGAAAACAAAGTAGTCTGGTGCTTGATTTTAAGATTAAATTTTTAGTAATTTTTATAGATTAAACGTTGTAGTTGTCCCAGTTGTGGGATGTCATCTGCAAGTAACCCCAGCACCTAGAGAATGCAGTGCATTCTGAGCAGCGTGCTGGTAGGCCCTCACTATATTACTTAGTAAAGAGTGAACCTGAAAAAAATAGCTTAATAACCCCATATTTTTATTTTATTGCCTACAACCATAATCTTTTATTTCACTGAAATGGTATACAGAAAAAAGAAGAGGGGAAGATAGAGATATTAATGATGTAACAGAAGAAATTACTTAGAAATGATTCTAATAAAATCAATTTTCAGAAATTATAGTCCTGGCCTCTCACTTCTGCCTGGGCTTAAATCTTTAGTAGCCATGTTTTCAAGCTCAGTTTGACAACAATCCATGGACTATCACTATACCAATCCCCACTCAGCCGAAAATATCAACCTCTAAAAACAGATTATCAGGTAATAACACAGCTCCAGAGTCCAGAGAAATACAAATCTTCAAATCTGATGGCTGCAAACCAGGTCCTTTGAAGGCCTGAATGACAGAGCTCAGAGGGTTGTGATCAGCAGCACAGAGTCTAGCTCTGTCATTCAGCCAGTGCTCAATCCACCTCCCTGTCCGCTCCTCTAACCCACACTTCCTGACCTTACGTATGATAATGTTATGGGAGACAGTGTTTCTGCAGGATCTGTCAGAACGGTGAATCATGTGATGCACCTTGAACACACCTTAATTTTTTTCCAGGTCAGTTTTAATCCTAGTCCTCTTCCTCAGCCTGGTCTAGGCTAGTCTTTTCCTCTAAGCCTGGTGAATTCTACAGCCTACAATTGTAGAGATGAGACTACACTTTTCCCCTTGAATGTGAGAGATTTTCTCTCTTGAGCTCTACCTGACCCTGACCTAACAAAGCAGAGTGTTAGCCCAGGCAGCTGTATCCTTATGAAACGAGATAAAGCATCAAGCTTGAAAGCCAAAATCCTCTGGCACTCACTCGTCAAGGGGTGGATGTCAGGAAGAGCCACCTCTGCACCAGTCTTGGCAGAGGTACTCTGTTGTGATGATAGGGGGTGGGAGGATGGGGCAGAACAGGCAATTCTCTCTTCAGGTTGCCAAAAATGTGTAAATGACTATGGTACATACACAACACAGGAATTGCCTCACTGCTCTGAACATGATCTCACAGAACAACCAAGCCAGGAGTAAAAACTGCATGTAATTACCCCAAGTGAGTGCAAACAAACTTTTGCACCATGAAATTAAAGACAACACACTGTCTCTGCTACTGGCTTCTAGGTGGTTGGGGATGAGTCTTTTCACCTTCTCTCTTCTCATCTTCCTCTTTTGTAGGCAGATATCAGGACAGGTGCCCCTACTGAAAATGCCTTGAGTTTTTTAAATAGAAAACATGGTCCGGGTTAGACATTGTTGCTGCTGTATGTTCAAATCTGATCATTTGCTACCCTGCCTCTGTACATTGAATAAACACACATTAACGTCAAGGAAGCAGCCTGAATGCTGCTGTCCTTATCAATAAATGGAAAAATATTACCCTGAAACCCTTATATGTGGGAATCACCAACTCCCAACAACTCTGATAGACACTGAAGTGCAGCCTTGTTTCACAGCATAAGCCCCACGTTGCCTCTATAGGACTTGGACACATGGGTAAGTATCAATAAACTGAGACTTGTCTTATCAGTAGAATAGAAGTGTCAAAATGTTCTAAAAATTATTTCAGGACAGGATTATTTTTGAGCCAGACACAAAAGCATAGGATTTTCCAGTAAGAAAGCCTTTGGCAGAAATGCTGTCCTTTGTTTTATAGGGTGCTGATCTTTCACACATACATCAAGGTGCCTTTCAAACCAGGCATGTAGCATTGTGGAGAATTGACTAACAATCAAGTACATTCAAACATGGAGTTACAAACTAAGGAAGTTCTGCTGTGTGGCATATGGTTTGTCACCATCAGACTAGCCCTCTGGAAAAATCTTTTTGACCAAATTAATGGTGATGATAGAAATCCTTTGAAATACTTGACAAAACCCATCTAAGAATTCCCAGGCTATGTTGCTGGTGCTATTTCTCTGTCTAAAACTCTAAGCACCACACTATAAATGCTTTTTCATAGGACACAAAGAATTGGAAGAGGTTTTTTATGTACATTTTTTTTTTTTTTTAAATCACCTATATTCCAGTTTCATTGTCTTGTCAAGATGGTAAACTATTCCTTGCTATTTTGAGATATGGAGAACTCAAAAACATCTTTAGAGGCATTAATATAGAACATTTTTATCAAAGGAACTGTGACAAAAGTATGCTTTTTCTTCGACTACAAACACAAGTTACTTTTGAAGTTGCTGCCTGTTACAAGGAAGTGGCACACCAAAAAGCTGAAATATTAATTTCTTATGCCAATACCTCAGGTGCTGTTTCACAAAATGCGTCGAGAACATAACCTTAAACAACAGGCAGGCAAATGCTAGTTGTTTTCCAACAGTGACAGGTGCAAGAAGTCTTGAGGAAAGTATTCATTATAGACAAGGCTCAGATTAGGTACTTAAAAACTGTGGCTTAATTTAGGTCATTTATCATTCTCCTCAAAGGCCCTTTTGTACAATTGAATTCTGAAGTGCTTCATTTGCTATTAGATCACTACAGCTGCTGTAGTATCACTCAAAGCAGATGTTTCACAGACAGAGAGCATCCAGCTTATTTTCAGAAATGCAGTAACTGCAAGTACCTCCCTGGCACTTCTGCCCATGGGTGTGAATTTGGCCATGCAGGTGCCATGAGGCTCAGCCACTCACAGGGACTCTGCACAGTTCTAGTGTCAGTGGTGGCAGATCCCAAACTGATTCCACTCTGGGCCGCTTTAATAAAAACAGAGATATACACCCCAAATTTTCAATTACCATTGTCCTTTTGAAACAAGTAGGTAACAAACTAGCTTAAATAATTATTGAACAATCTCAGCTCCCTGCTATAAACTGAAAATAAGAGGCAAATGGATATCTTTGAGTTTGCAGTGTTAGAATTATTCCCTGCATAGTACTTGTGCAAAGTGTAGACTCATCTCACAAGCTGCTGAGACAGAAACACCAATCCTCTGCACTTGGCTCCTTCACCTACATAGTACTGTGCTATGCCATAACCTGCAAGAAGGGGAGGTGCTGAGAACGCAGAGAGGTCAGTAAAGATGGCATTTCATACTTCTAGCAACCAAAGAAAACTTCTAAGATTTTACCTCTTCTGCACAATGCCTTAGGAGCATTGAAATTCTTTGGCAAAAGAACCTGTCTGAAAAGAATGTGACTGTAATTTTATTTTTTTTGCGAGGAAAATGGTTGATGTGCTTATAAGATGTAGAAGGTAATGGGAGAAATGCATACTTAAAATGAGCAAATGCAATGCAGGTCAAATAGGTCTTGTAAAACCACTTGTTAATGGGAATCCTAGACTGTGAAGCACCTAAAATTAGTCAAGTGCAGAATGAGCTCAAAACTGGCAGATCAGCGCCATCTTGCATGACATCTATTTAATTCCAATGAGAACTAGAGCATCGACATTTAACAGATATTACAGTTCTCTATTTAGAAGGAACTAGGATGACATAATCATATCCTTTGAAGTCAACGAAGTACTTTCCAGTCCATCAGTAACTGAAAACGACGTCATTAGGCAATATCCGCCAGGGAAGCAGGTATTAAAATAAGTTTAACTCCAGGACTGATGATAACTTTCCTTCAAAATCCTAGAAGCTTTGTGTGAAGAAATCCCCAGCTTACAATTATTTCAAAAAATTGCAAAACCAGGATTATTTCAAAGGAAAGGAAAGTGAGTGCTTATAATCTGAAAGAAAGGCTCACAAGATAATGCAGATAATAGTAAGGCAAATCAATATGAGAAAAAAACAATGAAAAATTTAGTAAAGATTCTAACAGAGAAACAAGTTATGCTTTTAAGGAATATAATTCTGTGAAAGTAGTATTAAATAATCACAATGTCATCTTTAATAAGGTAACAAATTTGGTCAATAGAATTAACTAATCTGTTAAAATTAAACCTTTGTGATATTTTTGACCTTGCTCTGCAGATGTCCCAATTAATAGACATAATAACAAAACAAACGTTAAATGAATTCAGAATTGTCTACCCAAAAAAGAAGGTCAGTAATGAATCACTTTTTCATTGATGAATAGCTCATTTTATTTGGAATGTTTAGTGATTGCTTCTAGGCAACTATCTATTCAACTCTTGTATCGATGGACTGGTTTAAATGTGACCACTGCTGATAACATTGTTGTAGGCAATACAAGTGATGATTCTGGATTCTTGATAAAGTTCTTTGAAGACAGACAAAGGGCTTAAAATATGTTGAAATCTTGGAATAAAAATTGAGAACTATTGAGATTATTTGAAAGTTATTAGCCATGCCATATGGCAAAACACAAATTGTCGGCTTGATTATCTTTGCAAAAACTTTAAAGGACATTACTAAAGAAATTTAAAATTAAGGATTGTTTAATCCAGTTAAAGGGAAAACAGCTAGCAATTAAACCAATTTCAGTTAAAACAAATACCAATGAGATCAACATATTTGAAAGTACATCAAGTCAACTACTAGAATACATCACTGAGGGACACAGTGCAATAACATCAAGTCACAGGTTTCTACCTTTCTAGAAATTATGTGTTATGCCAATACAAGTTACTAGGCTCAACACATGGTTAACTGTGTTAAGTGTAATGGCCTGTGGAAAACAGGAGTTCAATCAAATTGATGTAATATTCCCTTTTGAATTGAAACTCTGGGAATTTAATTCTGGGCCTGAAAAATGTTAGGAAGAAAAAAAAAAACAGCCTCCACAACTACTTAAAATAAACCCACCTAATATCCTCACCACCACTGCATACTCTAATCTGCCACTTGAAATTATTAACATCTCTGGAGTCTAGTTTGTTAAATAAGGGGGAAAAAATGCTGGCTTTGTGCCTAGAAACCCTCAGCTCTTCACAGCAGCATCTCAGGCAATAACGGTTTTAGTTGCCATAGACTTTAACCACAGCCTGTCCTTTAACCCCACTTTCCAGAGTTAAGTAGGGATGACGTTGATATCCAGCAGAAAATTTGAATTTCCGGTCCACATGGTCTCTTGCACTAGCTGTCAGTTGTGGGTGAGGCACAGAATTTATCCCTATCCTTATGAAGTCCTAAAACAATCATGAAAATCATTTCCTCTGCTTTCTAAACCCTCAAGGAACAGTTTCTTGAAAAGCACTTCCATATGGTAGTAGGTACAGGAGAAGACTCATTTGGCTGGAGCCTTCCTCTCTCACAGACAGCATAAAGTTCCAAGATGATTATTACTAGGTCTCAAAGATTAAGGTATACCAAGATACTGCCTTTCTCCTTTTTGCCTAGATACTCCCAATTCAGAAAGTTCCCCAATAATGACCAGAAAAATATATGTGATTCATTAAGGTCAAAGCGTTTCAGTTCTTTTTGGCTGCTCACTCGGTAAAAAAGGAAAAATAGATATTAAAGAAAATTTTATTTCTTCAGAAACATACATACAAATGCCTCATTTATCTGCAGCAGAAGAGAAAGAATGCAACACAGGACCTCAGTTTACTCAATGCTGTGAGGTAGACATACAGAGTTTTTCACCTCTCCAATGTAGGTAGGAGTTACTGGTCATCCTATTTAGTTATAATATTTCTCCTGGTCTACATAAAGACCAAGTTCACTAACATATGAAGACCTTATGACATACTTGTTCATTGCCCTGAAACACATTTTTAAACTGTATACTCAATATATGAATGAAATTTCTCTAAATCACACCACACAGTGAAATTAGAAGAATTTATAAAAAATCATAGTAAAATGAGGATTTTATTTTTAATTTTTTAAGATAAAGGTACATGGCCTAGTTTGCAAAAGAATACTTATCTCACCTTGAAAAATAACATCCTTCAAGCACTTATATCAGTCTGATCATTTCAAACTGAAAATTGAATTGCCATTTTATTCAAAGCCTAACATGTGGTGTGAATCCATTTATAAGTGATGGAGAAAACTACGAGTTTCCCTTTCTCATTTACCTAATCTCCAAATCCTATTCATTTCACAGCAGGGGTAAAACCTCAGCCTTGCATAAGTTATTTGGCAGTCTGACATCAATCTAGTTGGGGTCAACATGCTGTTCAGCACTTCATCAGGTGCTTTGCAGTGCTGAAACTGAGGATACCTAAACAAGTGGGGAAAAGACAGATTTTCTAACAGGTAAATGGGTGACTTGGGTTCAGCTGAAATTCAGCACAACAGCAGGAGGACTGGAGGTGACTACGGAAGGCTTAGCATGGACTAGTATGGTTAACATTGTTTTAGGGGGCTTCAGGCAGAGCAAGGCATTTCAAAAAGGGGATTGGGACTTTAAGGCAAGAATCATTCCCTCTCACAGCACTCTTTAATAGCCCCTAACTCTGTACTCTTGAATGGCTTGGAAAGAGATGAAGGAAAAAAAATATAAAGAATGAAAAGAACATAATGAGGATCAGCTTATGCATCCTACAAGAGCAAGAAAAGGAGAACAGGATCTAGGAGACCCCTAGAAGGCATCTCCATATCTTTTACATCGAAGAAATAGGTTTGCACTCACTATAACATCCATAAATCTGTTTGGTCTCAGTATCATGGACCTAAATTGGCAAAGGGACTAAAGCCTCCATCTTTTCTCTTTAACCTGAATGATAAATAACCTCAAAGAATAAAATACAGGGTGATCATGTAATTAAGGTTAAAAATGTAATGGATGTATAATGCAAACCAAAGAAATGCATACATTGAACAGTTTCCTCTTTTTAAACATTACTCTGCAGCTGTTTTAAACTTCACCTTCTGTGGCTGCAAAATATTTTTTTTTCTGACCCTTCTAACTGGGAATATATTATATTTTTTAGAACTTGTAAGGCAGAACTATTACATAGACCTTGTGTTAAATTACACAGATGCAAGAAAAGACACAGATAACACTATGACAAAACATCTCTGAGTAGGGATTCTGAATTCTATGTGGAAAAAAAATAAAATAAATGAGTATGGGCTCTATTTAAGGTTTTTAGCATTCTTGCTTCATTATATCTAAGCTTATTGCAAATTTGGGACTGCAGTAAATAAGAGTTAACAACTTTGATTTCCTTTGTGAAGCAGTATGCATTTAAATTGAATCACTGGGGAAAGTTACGAAGAAGATTGTAATAGGATGATAATTTTTGCCTGAAAGGTTCTTCCAGAAGTTGCATGATCCTGATCAGCAAGAGGTGACTCATAGAGTTTGGCTAGCAGAATTGAAAATAAAATCACAACATCTGGCTGATATTTAAATGTCAACAGTGCATGCAACGTGACTGTGGTCCCAGAGAATAAAAACAATCTCAGGTACCTAATGCAATACCAAGGATTTGATTTGCATGTACTGGAAAGGAGCAAGGGGAAGAATTAAGTCTATGGTCTAAGAATACTGATGTGCTAAATTCTGCCTCAGATAGGTGATTATATCAATAAACAATTATCTGATACTGCAAATTGGTTTTGGTTGGAAAAGGAACAATTATTATTTTGGTTTTTTGTATTTAAGGAAGCTTATACAGGCATTGCAGCGATCTCTAAACAATTGCCTCCCCCTTCTCCCCCCTCCATTAATGCCCATTTTCCTTTCTAATCTATGGATTGGAGTAGACCATCCATTTAATCTATAGGACAGGTATTAATCTGATATTTACTGTGATAAAAGTATGCCAAGACCTTTATTTTCTCAGTCCTGAGAAGTTAGGGGAGTTTCTCTCTGATGGTTACTACCTACCTTGCTGAGGCTAAACTAATAATCAGTTACTTCTGTAACATTCAAGGCCTGACAATTTATTTTTGGAGAAGACTAATGTGCTTCTTGAGTTCACATAACTGAAGTTCAGCAATATCTATTTACTGGTGCCAGCTGCTGTCTTTCCTCCTTTTGCTCTTTACCTATGGAAGAAGAAACTGTGTTATGGCCATGAAAACCAGGAAATGAAACCATTTATGGAATTTCAGAAAGTAGGCACATAATGGTTGTTCTCATCAAACCTGGAGACAACAAAGCAGTGTACAGCATTGTAAAATCCAGCTATTGAGCAAACTGTCATGAAGCACCTTGGGAAATCCAGGAGTTGAACGAAGGAGCAGGTTAGGCAGAATGATACAAAAAGAGCACAGGTACTGATCTTGCTAAAACACTTAACATAAAAAGAAAAACATATTGAAGAATCATTACGGAGCAGAAATTCAGGCTCACACTTCAGAAAATGCTGCTGCATAATCAGCTCACTAAAGTAGGACAAAGCTGTGTGACTATTAGAACAATCTCAGGCTAATTCCCTTGTTCCAGTCCACTGTTTTTTGTCATGGAAGGTATGTAAAATTTAGTTGGGGGGAGAGAGAAAGGGAGAGATTGCCTAACAGATGATGAGATCATTGAACCAACTGTGACTGACAATCAAATATATTAAATTCAAACATGCCAAAAGGGAAAACAAAGATGGCCTATGCCTCAAATCTTCTGGAGCACCCCATAGCAAAGATCACCCCTCACTATCAGTTAAAGGAAGGTGAAAATATGTAAGTACATCACTGAAAGAACACAGCACAGGTTTTCTGTACTTTGCTGTAATGTTAGAAGTAATTCCCAATTTCAGCAGAACAGTTGGACTTCGTGCAGTAAAGGTGGAATTGATAAAAAAGGACTAAAATTTCTCTTTTTCTTCAGATGAATATTATACTGAAAGAAAATGCATAATTTAACATCTCAGATTTAGGTTATCCAATATGTTGACACAGCTAAGGTACTGCAGATTTTTGTTAAGATCTGGGTGCAAGTGAGTGGAAAGAGGGAGGGTAGAAGAGTTAAGTTTTCAAGCCTGTGTTTCCAAAGATAAAAAAAAACCCCAAGGCTGAAAAAAGTTTGTTTATTCAAATTATTTTACACTTTAACCTATTCATTTACAGAATTGGTTGAGAGTCAAACCATACTGTTTGGGTTACAATAGTCTTTTCTAAGGCTGAAATTTGTAAACTTGATATGGTACAGGTATTTAAGTAACTTGCAGAAATATTTCAGCTTTACATTGCTGCTACTTCTAGTACTAGATACCCTTAAACTATTTTCAGTAAAGAATAATCTGGCCAACCTTTTCCAGAACAGGTTTTACACATTAAAACTGTAATTTGTCTGTATTCCCCAGTTCCTGCAGTGTTTACATGATTATTTTATATTGACTTTGTACTTTTTCACTGAGACTTTCTTTTCAACCTATTTGCCGCCCAGGCAATACAATTTTCCTTGTTCTCAAAAAGAGCCCAGAAAAGGGTGAAAACCAAGCCTATTAAGATATTGTGTAAGATACTAACATGATGTTTCTGACTTGCTTTTTTCCATGTCCACTCTTGAATCTGAAGATATACCAAAATAAGTTCTTTTAACATCTAGTGTCTGTGTAGCTCCACAGAAGAGATCCTCCTAAATGTAATTCCAGTTTGTTCATTTTCTACTTATATCACTTTGGCTTGAGTACCTCTGGGGTTGGATAGGAAATTTGACTTTAAAGTACATGGTTCTTCTTATACATTCAAGTTAATTTTAAGTTTAAAGACCTAAAATATTTTCAAATTGTTATTGTTTACCACACTTCCCTCTCTGTTCCCAGACTGGGTTTAAGAACCACTGCCAAACAATTATGGGGATGGAGGGAAGGCAAAGAAGACTTAAAACTCAAAAATAGCTGCATGCATTATGGATTTTGCCTTCATTACATTCACTGGAGCAAGATCTTTAAGTTACATTAAATACCATGATGTAAAGGAGAAAAGAAAAAAATCCCAATGATATATATGACCAGATTCATAAGCTTAATGTGTAGCCTGTTCAATTTGTCAAGGTTTCACAATAAAATATGGTTAAGTTTTTATACCTACTAAACCTTCAGAAAATTTTAGTGAAACTAGGCACTGCAGTTCTTTCTTAGAACACCTGATGGAATATCCTCCACCTTTCAGTTAAATTTGGATAGTGAGGCTGAGGTGGATTCAGGAGAGAGTGAGATTTTCTGATATCAAAAATATACCTCTTTTACAATAATAAATTCTCTCACCAGTCCCAGCAGGCATATACATATGGCAGAAATATATTGATACAACATATTTAGAAGTAAACCATCCCATCTCTCACCCCCCACACCTTTTTAAAATGCTGTATGCTTCAGATAACATTAGCTTTCTGGATGTTTGGAATGATCAACTGGGTCAGACAGATTGTCTGGTAGATACTACAAAACCTAAAAATTGCTAAATATTAATTCCAAACACTAATATCAGTAATCAAGGTTTTGAATTCCTTTTTTTGTTTGTTTTTTCTTCAGAGTGCTAACAAATATCTATTACAGCAGTTTTACTTTCTATTTGGTTGCACATTTATTTTGTGATTAAACATAGGATATTTTAAAATTTATTCATTTAGTAAGGTAAACAAAAAACCACAAAGACTGAAACCTCGAGGAAGAGTAGGAAAATCTATGTGAATTAACCTATAAAAATTTAAAAAAAAAAAAAAAATCACTTAAGACTCAAATGTACTTCTCACTCTCAAGTCCCAAATGGGGATGCCAGAAGACAGAAGTATTCTCATCATAAACAGGCTTTCAGAACTACTCATTGTGCAGACTTTTTCAGTTTCACAATAAACTTGAGTCCCATACATATCGGAATAGATAATATTATATAGGTTTCCTGTTCTGTTATCCTCTCGCATCTTTAATCAGCATTTCCTCTGAAATGATGCAATATATTTTGGGATTAGCCTCTGGAGTTTCTCTAATTTTGACCAAAAGGATACATTTCTGATAGTAGTTTTTCCAGACCAAGAGGTTCCATTAAAAACATGAGCTTTAAAATGATCCTGTCAAAAAACTCAACCGAGCTTATTCCTGAATCATGTTTATTTTCCCCTTGGTACACCCTTGCATCATTTGTTTTGGTGTTTTCCCATTCCTTCATGCTCTAGCAGTGAAGGTTCTCATACTTTTTGCTAGCCCCCCTGCTGTTTACATGACTTTGGGTGATTGAATCTTACCACGCAGGCTTTTTTTTTCCCGTCTTTAGGTAATGACTCTCAGCACAGCTTCTCCACTAGTTTTTTCCTCTTCCCAACATTTTTTTGTTTGTTGGTTTGGTTTGGTTTGATTTTTTTTAAAAAAAAGTTCTCTTTATTTTAAATGGGCCAAAATTTATCCACCCTTCCCCTTCTGTTGCTTCAGGACTGGTCACTCTCATTAAATATACAGTATGAAGTCTTTTCTTCCCTTTCCTCTCACATTCATCCAGTTCCCAGTTATTATCACTTCACCATTCTTAATAAAGCTAAATATCCCTTTTCTACACAGGCAGTGAAATCTTTAGCCCTGTTTTCGTTTTCTTACCTTAACAAATTATCTTCTTTTTTCCAGTGATCATGGTGTCCCAGTTCATACCACACTGATACTCTCTCTGCTTGTTTTTAGTTCAGGTGTTTTCTAAGGAGGAACAAAGAAATATAGTTCACTACGTTTGGACAGATTACATATTTTTAACACTTGTTTTCCAGCATGGTTCCCCAGCAAGTTTCTTCAAAATGAGAGGATGCATACGATGCTCAGTATATCTTTGGATCTGGAATTTATCTTGGAAATGTTTTTGAATCAATGGCCCTGTAAGTTTTGTTTGAAAAGAAGTAACACAAATATAGATTTTTCCCAGTCTCTGTACTCTATTTCCTATGTTTTATGAATTAGAACACATAATTTTAAAGGCTATCAAATACTACAACATTTGAAAAACATTTCCTTTGGGAAAAAAAAAGAAAAAAGTTGTGGAAATATCACAGAGAAAGATTGCTTCACTTCACAAGAAAAGGTGGCTGATGTCTCATGGGTAGTTTTGGCAAAACTATCTAGCTAGATTACTATTAACTGCTTACTTCCTCCTTTCCTTCCTCCTTCCTCAACTGACTACTTAGTATTAGGGAGAGAGGCATAAGAAAAATCTTGTTTTCTTGAGAGTTTATGTTTTTCTGAAATTATATCGTGCGATTAGAGACCATTAAAACTAGAATTTTATGTAAATTGCTTTTGGATTTTAAAATTACTGATTTTGAAAGCAAAGGGTGTGACTTTGTATGGTAAACAAGAATCATTCCTGGTCTAACCTAAATTAACGCAAAACTTCAGAGAACAAAGAAAAAAAAAAACAGAAAAGAATTCCAAGTGTCCAGAAATAGTTACAAAAAAACCCCAAAACACAACAACCCAAACAAAACCTAAAAAACAACAAAACACAAAGTTAATTAAATATCATATTATACAACTTGGTACCAGCTACCTTTGCTGAGGCTACTTGGGGACTTAGGCAGTCATTTGGTTGCCGAGTCGAAGCTACACATAGTTACACACACTTTCTCTTCCTAAAGGCAGTTGGCTCAGGAGCCCTGTATCTGCGGGCTGCTCTGAGTGATGATCGAGCTCCAGGCACCTTCACAGTCACCCGAGAGCTGCACCAAGACTCAGCTGTGACTGCAGGAGATCTCATATCCCAGACTTTAAAAAGTATCACTAAAAACATATCTTTACCCATCACACTCTCAAATTCATTGCAGCAGTAATGTTGTATTTTATCTTCCAGTCTAGTTGCTGACTTAATTTTGAGGATGATAAATAATTTATTGTGCATTCACATACACTGATGAATAAATTTCAAAGTATTCAAATATTTATCCTGCCTATTGTGCTGATGATTATTTATTTTAATAAATAAAGTTTCCTGTGTAATTATTTTTTTAAATAGCAACAGCAATCACTGTATTTTGTGTGACTTATGATCAACTTTAGCTTGGGCTAAGACTTGTACAGAGATCAGAGTAATAAACTGAATCATTCTTTATCTCTCCCAGTGACAATAAAATTTCATACCTCCTTCTAAAGTGTTAATTTTTGAAAATGAAACAGAGTCAGCAATGAAAATGTCCTCTGCTTGCCAAATAAAAATTTTCATGTGGCATTTGGAGGTTTGCAGTTTTTAACTTAGCTGCACAATCACATTCATCAAACCACCTAAATTGCCAAATTATTGTAGATTGGCAATTCAACTAGTTAATAAAGACTTTTCTTGCTAGAAACTCTTATAGCTGTAACACATCTGTTTTCTTTCTGGGAGTGATGTCTCTTTAAGAGATATTTGGATTTTTTTGGTTGGAAGACACTTTACTTCTCGGTCAATCCAGACAGGAATTCCCAGGGATGAGCTAAGTGTTGTGAGAAAACAGAACATATAACTTCACGGGTGTCAGCTGTATTGTCAAATTCGTCACTGGACAAATTCACATTCAAATAGTCCTGCTGGGTGGAATAATCAATTTCTTTTCCAGAAATTCTTTGGTTTACAGTCAGCAGCTGCAGTGATTTCTGTATTTGCCTCCTTACCATTTGGAACAAAAGTCTGCTACTGTTGTAGTTTAAGAGTTGTAACTTATACTCTAGTTTTTCACTAAGATCTTTTATGCTTCTTTATCTCTGTTCTCTTTCTCCACTTTCATTCACACCTTTGCAGTTAACTCGTCTAAAGTCTGCTGAGGCACCAGACTAAAATGCAATAATAGGCTAATGCACTGGACACAAAAAAGGTCTGTCATGAGTAATCTCTTGTTATAAAGCTAATATACGAACAACACCAAGTTTTTATCATGTGAATAACTGAACAGATGAGATGCAGCAATAAATACAACAGCAGTAATTTAATCGTAGGATGCAAATATCTCAATATTTAATGTAACAGAAGAAATTGAAAGACCATCTTTTTAGAAGCTAGCCATCCGTTTTCCTTAATTCACTGAAATGTATTTTGGTGAGCACAAGTGATTTTTCACAAAAAGGTAGACAAAATTTTTCAACTAGGGGAGAAAAGAAGAGATGGGATAAAAAGCCTCAGGCATATGGCAACCTGTCAACACGTTAAATGAACAGTGATACAAACCGAACATGGTCCAAACCCCTCCCATCACAGATACTGCATTAGCAAAGCCAGGTTTGAACGGTTCTTCATACCAGGAAGGTCATAAAAGAAAACTGGCACTAAGTCCTCTTGATAAGAGCAGCCATGTTAGTTAGATTTCAGTTTTGCACCTGCTGTTCCCAGCCTCTGCTCCTAATCTGCTGTCCATGCTTTCCTGTGAATAAGAAAACGTCAGTCTGTTGCTGCCTGTTCACTCCCTGCACTCAAAATTCTCTACTTTAAACTCCTGCTACCTTTACCAACTCCTGACTGTTCATTTGACACATGACCTACCCTTTACTGATTTCTCCTTCAGGGTGACCAAAATTCCTCCTCCATATTAGGAAAAAGCCTAATTATCCTCTTTTTTTCCTTTTTTTTTTTTTTTAATAGATATCTATTTTGTTTACCCAAATTAGTTATTTGCTGTAAAATTTATAAACCAAAATTTTGAAGTGCTGCTTGAAACAATTTGAGTTGCTGATCTTAAAGAATTTTTATGTTTTGAAAGTATTGACTCCCCACCTCTGAGAAAAGAAGAATTTCTTTTTGTTTCTCCCAGATAAAGTACTCAAAAGATTCAGACAAATCAAAATAATTAAAAAAAAAAAACATCATCTCTGTAGTCTACAAACACTGAATTGGATAAAATTAAAAGGAATTTTTAATCTTCAATCTAATAAAATTATTTTTCAAACCTGATTCAATTTCATTACATTACATTTTCTTTCACTGGCAGCCTGTAACTCTATGAACTGATGAGTCTTTTGCACTTGTTGCATATAAAAATTTCTAACCAAGTCCTGAATGTACTTTACACATGGCCATAAGTTTTTGTTACTTTAAATCAGAATATAATCCTCATTTTACAGAGGAGCAAATAAGAAGAGATGAACAGTCAGAATGTCCTGAAGGTCGCCTTCAGTTTTGATTTCTGAGTCCTCTCAGCTGGACTAGCAGCAAGTTCAAAAGTTAATGTCTCCCAAAACATACAGGGAGCTTCTAATATATGATAGTTATCAAAATATTAATGTTAAACAATAAAGGCAAGCAATTAGGAAGGCTTTTTTATAAGTCTGAGAACATTGATAAAGAGGGTCAACAAAAAAGCCCAGGCTCCCAGTTTTTGGACTAAAAACATGGCAACCTTTTGTCATATCCATGATTTTTAGAAGTGCCTATGAGCTGAAATTAATCAAATCATACGTTCTTTTAATTGGCTTTCTCAGAAAGAATATTATCCTATGGTTATAAATTATCCAAGGAAACTTCTGGTTCAATTGCCTCTGCTGACTTGACAAAGTGAACACTGGGAAAAGCCACCTCTATTCAGGTTCCATTTGAAAGGGAAATAGTAGCACACGTAAAAATAATTTAAAAAAATAAATTAAAAAACCTTTAACATTCAAGAGAAAGTTGTCATAAAAGTCAGTCAAGGAAATGGTAAATCATTTAAATTATCAAATAAAATGAAGTGGAAGTATCTGGCTAAGATTCTTATTGCTTAATGGTTTCCCCTACTCCTGGTCAAAAGGGTTCCTGACAGTGCACTTTCTGGAATTTTATTCAACTTATTCTAAAATTACATCATCAGCAGGCATCACATAAAGCAGCCCAGTATCCCCAGCAGTAATACTTTAAAGTAACACCCTGTGAGCATCACCATACTTAGGATTCTCTGCAAACTTCAACTAAATTGGTGGCAGCCACTGGCACATGACCTGTTCCCTCTAAGCCGCCACAGGAGGGCCACAGGTCTAGCATGCCTTGCTGCTCAGGACATTTTTTCCAATAGTCAGTGCTCCTTTTCTCTCCAAAGGCAGACTTGCACACTTTGACAATGTGACATGAATTGTGCTAGCACAATCTGAGTTCTTAAACTTAGCATCTCACAGTGTGTATTTCAACCTTTGTACAGAGCCACAACACGATCAATCAGAAAGCACAATGTGACAGCAACCACTACAACACTTTGCAAACTACAGGTGGAGGAAAACCCAGAATGTTCTTCCTTTCTCAAGCAACAGATTCTTCCCTCTTCCATAAATGTATTTCTACCATTAAGCAGAAATATCCCCATGAATGTTACATCTTAGACCTCCTAGATCTTGGAGAACTTTAACAGATACTTGAAAAGAAACACTGAAAGAGTAGTTTTTGCAGCAGCATCAGCTACAACATTGTTTTGTAAATTGAAGAAATAATTTGTGAAGTATTAACTATCCACATACCCCTGGGATTAAAGAGATGGCTGACCACCCACACCTAATACCTCAGGGTTATGGGTGACAAAAAGTTCACATGATCCACATGGAAACATGGACTTGGAAGGAAGAGTCTCTTTATAATACCACCAAAGTCCTGTCATATCAGTTGAAAATGTTCATTGAGATCTAGATGTGGTTTGGTTCTCAAATAAAGATCCTTGTCCATGGTTTTCTTTCATCTTTTGTTTCACTCTAAATATAGCCATTTAAAAATTTCCAGTAGTATATTTTTGCTGCTAGGCAAATCCAGTGTCACATCTGCCTTCCATACTCCCAAATGACTTTTGCTACATTTATGGAAACTGAAGATCATGTAGTTTTCTTCACTATACTTGTCTGAAGAAAAAAAATTTAGCATTCAAAACCAGAAGTAATAAGTTTTCTTGTTTGTGGAAGTGTCAAATGTCAACTAGTGAGGTACATATTACATCATAGGCTTGTGAACCTAATTTGGGGTTGTGGAGTTGAAGTGTGAGGGAAGACAGGTCAATTATTTGGAAGGACTTGGATATCTGAGCCTCAGCCCAGACATTTCTGAAAGCACTCAGTGAGTCATACTGGCTTCTCCAGGTAGTAGATGAAGCTGGTTATAAACTTAAAAAGGAATTTTAATTTTAAACTTCTTTAGCAGTTAAAATTTTGATATTTTAAAACAAAGATCTAAGGTGGAACTTGTTCCTGCTTTGTGACTTTGAAGGATGGTATGTCAGATAACCACCTATATATTCCCCACACATTCCTGACAAATCATATTATTTACTCAAAGCAGGTCATAAATGCCCACTTAAATGACATTTTGAATTTGTATATTATATGAAATGGATGTGTTGTTTGTGTACTCATATACTGAATCTAAGAGATGCTTTGCAGATCTCTACTGAAGGTACTTAAACCTGCCATATAATGAATACAAAGAAAAATGTTTGAAATAAGTTGCAATTAAACCACCTACAGGCAGCTAAGCCACTTCAAATAATGTAGCCCATTTACAGAATAAAACACAAAGAATCTGAACCAAATGTTTCTACAGCTAAAGTTTTTACATATAATTTCAGCGTTTTCACTCCTTTAGCATACATGGCTTTCGCTCAAAATAATCAAAAAAAGCTTTTTTTTTTTTTCCTTTTTTAACCTATGCTTCCACCTATTTCTCAGAGCAGACAAATTTGGATGAGGCTTACCATTTTGAGGAGCATTCACTGATCAGGATCATTAAACATTACATGCTTGTTTTATTACTACTGTTTGCATTCCTATTGAGAGAAACCTAGATACATGAGGCTCTTAAGGTACTCCTACCCCCTCCAATGTATTTACCTTAAACTGAGGCACAAGTACTTGGCAGATTGTAGGCTACACCACCTTCTAAAACAAAATGTCTTCACAGACTCCTTCATTCACACCAAAACTGTGGGAATGTATTTCTATTTTGACAGTTTATCTGAGAAGTTTCACACAGGGAAGATGCCCATGAACGCCATAAACAAGAAGGCAGGCTGGCAATGCCAACACAGCCATAATTGTAGCATGAAGTCTGGAATACGGCTGCTTAACAGTAACTAGTGCACCATTCCCCTTAAAATGGGATGTGGTCATACAACTCAATTCTGTGCAGGATTTAGCCTGTAGCTGTGATGGGCTGTTTCACTTGATGTGTTGTTAGTTTTGGCAACGGCATACACACCACCAGGTGGCTGTCAGAATCAATTGGGAATTGTATTTGATTGAATAGCTTTACTTGATAAATGGGTACCACTATGCTGTAGAGATATGCCATTTTGGATAGCACCCTGTGTGAGTACATCCGTTGCCTTCTGCTCTGTCAAATATGGATCCGTGCCTGAAGCTGAGGAGTTACTTTATGTTCCTTTTTATCATTTAAATTCTTAAAGAAAGCCAAGAGGTGTCCTCAGAATTGCCTCAACAATGACACAGGCAGGGAGCCCGCTCCTGAGGATGCTGGAGAACAGTGGATCCAAGGGCATTCTGTTCTACTGTGGCCCCAGAAATTCATCACTGGTTGTGTCATGTATCTTATATCTTCAGGGAATGAAGAGATGTCCTTCCTGAAGGAGACTATCCACTACTGCTCTTCACTTAGCACATGCCAACTGAAGGACAAGGATGTCTTCCTGCTCTTTGGCTATAGTTTCCCTGACTGTAAGTCTATGCACAATTTAGATTCTTGGCCTTCTGCTTTTTACCTACGCAACTCAAAAACCTGTATTTATAAATATAGTGGTCATTAAACTGTAGCTTTTTTTGATTATTTAATATGATTGAACAACTATTCTCTCCTTTTCTTTTTCCTGAATACTAATCTATAAAATAAGCAGCAAATTACAAAATTGTACATCTAACTGCACAGAACAGAATTTTAACAGACTGAAAAAAATAGAATACTGAGAAGTGTTTGCAGCTGTCAGCTTTAACAACCTTACAAGGAACTATGTGGACACCAAAAGGAACAGTGATGAAAGCATTTCTTTCCCTCCAATTCCAATTTGCTGAGGGAGAATACTTGTTCATTCTTTGAACAAGTACTTATATTTTCTAAACAGTGTGTGTCCACAAGTGAGTTCAGAGAAGGAACTACTAATAGTAGTTATACATAACATTAATGTTAAGTAGGCATAGATCTGAAAAAAATTTGTTTTTATTTCTCAAACCTGAAACATGATTATGCCACAACTAGATGAGGAAAGAATAAAGAAAAAAAAAAAAAAAACAAATAAGCAAACAAACAAACAAAACCCAACGAAACCAAAAAGTATTGAAATTTCAGAAAATCTAACATTGTCCTAGGTTATTGTATCCAGTCTGGCTGAGTGGATTTTCCCATTGCAGCCCTCCTGGTACAGTGCTTTTGCCTTCGGAGCTAGAAGGGTGTTGGTAACACCCATGTTGTGACTGCCCCTGAGCAGTGCTCGCACAGCACCAAGGCTCTTTCTCACATTCTCCCGCAATGGGATGGGGGGCAGGAGCTTGCGGGGAACATAACCAGGACAGCTGACCTGAACTGACCAAAGGGATATTCCAGACCATATGACATCAGCTCAGCTATAAAGCTGGTACAAAGGAGGAGTTGGGTGGGGAGGGCATGCTACTCCTCCGTCCTCCAGAGCAACCGCTGTGCATTTTGTAGCCCAGCTTCCCAGGGAAGGCCAGACACCACCTGGGGATGGGAAGGAGAGAATAAGTCTTTGGGTTTTTTTTCGTCTTTGCTTCCATGCGCAGCATTGCTTGGCTTTCGCTTTCTAATTAAACGGCCCTTGTTTTAACCCACAAGGCTTTTCTCTCTTATTTTCCTTTCCCCTTTTGCTCTGTGGAGGAAGGAGAGGAAAGGGGGAGGGTGACAGAGTGGCTTGGTGGGCATCACCTGCTCAGCCAGGGTTAACCCGGCACAGTCCTGTGTAGTTTACACCATTATATGTTTGGCATTTATAAACATCTTTCTGGAATTTACTCTGCACTATAGTGATACACACAGGCAATTTTTTCTTCCGTGATTTTCTATAAAATCTGTTATCTTAATGTTATAATTTCTTTAACAACCTTAGCAAACTTGTCCTGAGTCCCTGTTTTACCTTTTAAAAGATAAAAGAAAGAGAGGCAGGGATGAGGGGAATGTCCAAAGCCTGGTACTGCTTAACAACTGCAATACAGCATACTCCACAAACACATACAACTTACCATACAGTGCAGCTGCATCACACATGAACTAAACAGCAGATCATTTTCATGCTATGCTCGTGTATGAGGTGTACCTGACATTGTCTGAAAAAGACACCCAGAGAACAGTAGTTGGTGCAAGAGGAGAAGAAACAGCAATATTGCTCTTTAGAAAGAACCTGAGAATGAAGATGTTAAAAGGAAAAAGAAGCTGCCATTATTGGCAGCTAGGCCACAGTGAGGAGCATACTCTGCAAAACACCTGGTAGCACAATGCTCATCTCAGTGTCCTCTGCTTTAATTTAGATAAGTTGCCACCTGGATTCAGACAGGTAGAAAATTTTCCTCCCAGCACAGAGACTTAGAAGGAAAGCCCTAGCTATTCTCACTGTCATAATAGAAATGTTTTTTCACTAGTTTCCTGAGGCTGTAGGAGAGAAGTAAAAATATTTCCAGAACAACACCATCACAACATGAAGAAGACAGCAAAGCAGAGACCTGAGGCTTTCTAAAACCTCTCATCTTTCACTGAAGATGTGCACATGTCTCAGTCAAGCTGAACAGCTCTAGGTCATCAGAGCTCTGTCTTTTCTTGTGGGAGGTGTCGTAGTTTAGCCTCAGCTGGGAGCTAAACCATGACAGAAGGAAAGAAAAATCTTTCCTCAAACAAAGGGTTCTGCTGACAGCTACAGTGGGAATTTAATCTTTTTCCTTCCCCCACTTTTCTCCTCCCTTGGGAGAGTGGCTGGCCCCCAGGAAGCTCTGTGATGGAAAGCAAAATCCAAGGTAGCAAAGCAGGTCAAATTGTGCATATATTCATAAACGTTTTAATGGAAACTAGCTACCTTTAAGCTACAAATTAAGACCAGCTTAATGAGCCTGAGTGGTTTTGTTCTCATTTAAAATTCTTGTCTTGATGACAGGAGTCTGACTGCTCCTCCTGCCAAACTGCCAGACAATAGGATATGGAAGTGGCCCTCTTATCCGTTCCATCCCACGCTAAGCGCCTTCTCCTGTCAGCTGCAGCCTGGTGGAGTACCACTCCTGAACAGCAGGCACCCAGCCTCTGCCCACAAGAAGCCACCCTCACATCCACTTTCATTAGCAGTGCTTCCAAATACCAGCATGCAAAAAGCCAAATACATGGGAATTGCTAGGGAGGGAGACAGGGAAGAAAGCCTCATGGACATTTACAGAGCAGATGTGAAAGCAAGTGGGTAGCTCCAGAAACTCACAAGCAACACTTATTGGGTGAATAGTTGTCAATAAAAGAAGTTTTCTTTTTTTTCTTTGGTGATGGACATCTTGGTTGTCAGTAACCAACTTCGATGCCTTTACAAAATATCATCTGCTAGATCAAAGTGCATAGGGAAGAACTGCAGGTGTGATACATTAATACACACATCTATCTTTCAGGTCATTTAATAATATAAGGAGTCTTCCATATCAGTATGTCCTCTTGGACCTCCAACACCTTGATGAAGCTCGATGTATCATATATTGGCAGAATTCACATGCTGGGATACACAATGCTCATTTTTCCTTCTCAATACTCATGTCATCTGTGAGTGGGGAATACGTAAGATGATATTGTGTGTGGAGTAGCAACATCCAGGTTCAAAGACCTTGTGAAATCTGAGGTTGTTTTGTCCTTTTCTTGCCCCTAAAATACAAAGGGATGGTTCTAAATTTGGTTTCATAGTCATTAGTGGAGGCTTGACTAGGCTTACGTTATTTTAAGTTATCTGGCTTTGGTGGTTTATTCTTACTGTTTGTAGTAATCTTGGCATTTCCAGCCCTCAGTGCATTTATCTGCCAAACACTCCAAGTGAAATACAAAACTGTCATTTATCATCCTCACTTTCATGTGACATAAAACAGAGGCAAAGACAACCAGTGATATGCCCTCTGCCACAGAAGTCTATATAACAAAGTAGAAGATGAAATCTATCAGCCCTTAAACAGCCTTATGCTTTCAGTGTCATCTTCTCTCTGTCGATTTCACCACATTAGCTCCACAGTAGCAAACTGTACTATGTGTGTGTATGACTGAGATTCACAAATAAGTTTCATTCATTCACAGGTTAACAAATTACCACAGGTCAACTGAACACTTAGTGTCCATGTGCACACTCTCAGCAAACATAAGGTAATGCTGGTTAGCTTAATCCTCTTTCTTTTTGGTTTAAAAGAGAATGCTATGCATCAGCTACGAGCTGAAAGCATATGCACATGGACAGGTGGTGGGACCACTGAAACACAGCGATATGTGGAGTTGCCGTAATTTGTTTCAGAGTCAGAGCCATAAGAGAGAGACAGAAACATTTGGCTGTTTCATTTTCAGCATAATCTGAATACAGTAATGCAGTTATTTGCTTTTTGGAAAATTAACTTTCTCATATGTTCTCATAAGCCTTGAAAATATTTTGTGGCCATTTACTTTTCTCAATAGGCTACTTAATGTTTTACTGCCTCTGAAAAAAAAACTCCACACAAACCACCAAAACCAGAACCAACCAAAAACCAATTAAATAAAACTGAAATAAGAATAAATTCATGGTTCCTTCAAAGACACGAGGGGACTGTAGACTCAGAGGTCATAGTGCTTCTGTGCTCTAAGCCTCTTAGTCTCCTGGCAGCCTCAAGCTGCACCTAACTGTCCTCCCTTCAAGGTCCAAGGCTGTGGCATGCACTGGAGCCCCGGGGCTGTGCTGCAGGGGTAAGTGAATGTCTCCCTGTGAGGCATTTCCCAGGGCCTGCCCAGCACCTGCCTAGCCCATGCAGAGACCAGCGGTCTCCAAGAGCAGGAAGCCAGGACAGGCTGCCTCTTGCCACCTCTGGTGACAGGGAACATGCTGTTTGGCATGAAAACAGTAGGTCAGCAGCTGTGGCTTTCTCCCCAGCATCACCTGAAACAACTGTGTCTCTTTCCTGGGGGGAGAAGAGGGAGGTGCACAGCCCGTGGCTCTCAGACACCCTCCTTGCCAAGCAGCTGTATTTACTGAATGCAAAGATTGGATTTTTTTTTTTTTTCTTTTAAAAGCCTCTGAGAGCATTTCAGCTCTAGCACTTCTACACTGCCAGGATGCAATGTGTTCCTCTGGCCAGCACACCCTGGGTACCCCTGCTCATGTCCTCTCTCAGCCATGTGTAGCCTGGATGGTGTTTCCCCTTCCTGTGAAGGGCTTCATAGGCTGGTGGCCTCCTCATGGGCCCTGCTGCAGACAGCCACGGCAGTGAGCTGCAGCTTCGCATGGCCAGCCCACCACTCACAGCTGCAACAGATGTTCCTGCTTTTTGGGGCCAAAGGAAACTTTATAAGGTTTTTCCTCCCTTTTAGGGAGGAATGCCAAAACAGTCAAGAAATGGGAAATATATATCTTTATTCACATTTCCAAACCAGGAGGGAAATACTGCAGTTGGATTGCTTGAAAGCATATATGGGTCCAAACTCTGGAATTAAAAAAAAAATGGCAATTACACCTGTGTAACTCAGACATCTCTATCTGCATAAAAGGGGAAAACCTTCTCTCTGTTTCAAAAGATAACATATCATTATTCAAAAGCTTCTTCAGACATGGATAAAATAACAATTTTTAATAAGAAAAAAAATTCCAAAATGGAACAAGGAACACTTTCCTACACACATCCGGTACTTTATCTTAGCACAGTGGGATAACAGTATCTTAGCTGGCTTCAAAACACATGCAGCTTAAGTTTCTTAGCCAAATTTTTTATTTAGGTTTTAAAATGAACTATTGCAAACTTTTTCTCAGACCAAAATTTCACTTAGTTTTTGAAAATCTCATTAAAAGTAAAAAAGCAAAGCACCCCAAGAGACGGGAAAAACGCTAGCTGTTGAATATTCCATTTGTAACTTTTTCTGTCTCAGTAAAATACAAAGAAGTTTGCTTGTGAAAAAAATTCCATTTTTAAATATCAAACATGCAAGGTCAAAAAGAGTCTGCACATTTATGTTTTGACGGGCATCTTGCTTGTAGACATTTGCACTGCTGGCGTAGAGAGATTCATCAGAGGAAATACTTATTTTGGCGAGCAACTGAGCTGTTCAGTTTGAGATCAGCTCCTATAAGCATTCATATAAAGTCCTTGAAGGCCAAAAGACTGAGCACGTCTGCCTCATCATTAGGATAGTTTGTCTGGGTTTTTTTTTTTTGGTGCTATACATGGATGCATCAATTAACCACTAGGCTCCTGCTCACACTAACCTTAAATATGAACAAAGGTGGCTATAAATTATTTCACTCTCTTTTGTTAAATTCGCATCATGAAAGACTTTTTTCCTTTATGTTCCCTCACTCTCATTCACCTATTTCATCATCTGTCCAGAGCTATTAACCACCAAGAACCCACTTACACTGTCTATTCTCACTTTTCTACATCTATCACTTAAATGCTGTAAAGTTTTTGTATTCCTCAGGAATTGCACCACTCCTTGCCCCACTAATTCTATTTCTTCCCAGTGAATTTCCTTCCTGTTCAGCTCTTTTATTCTCCCTTACCCCTCTTCATTATCGTAATATATACTACACTAATTTATAGCTGTCCCAAGAGCTGTATCCTGTCAAACACAGGGATGACATTCTGTGACAAAGGGGAAGCCCTGCCATAGACTGTCTTTAGCATGAAAAGCCTTATAGTATCCTGCAGGTACACATGGAAAGCACTGCTCTCTAGCAAATGTGGTTCTACCTTCAGCAGCAGCAGGCTGAGGGCACACTATACACACCAGCCATTCATCTTTGAAGAACAATCAGGACTGCAAGACACCATAAATTTGCGTACATGATTAACTGCACAGAACTGAGCTGCAATTGCATGCACAATTTTAAGCAAGCCAGTGAACCTGTGCAAACTCGTACAAATATGTCCAACTCTCACTTTTGCTGGAGATTAACAGCAAGTTTCAGTTGTGAGAACAGCAGTTTCCTATGAGCCTGAACCTTTTAAAACTCCTGGTCTTGTAAATCTCAGAGCAGTGGAACACACTCAGAATTCTCATTAACAACCACAGCTATAACTCCCGTTAACAAAGTTAAAAATACTAGTGTTCAATGGTTAGGGATCCTCCAGCTAATTCACAGTTTTTATTTGAATAAACATAAAGAAGAACTTACACAAATATTTGCTGAAAAACTATGAACATGCATGTTCTTTGATCATTTGGGAGCAGCACTGAGAAGGCTGAACCCTTCTGTAAATCACAAGGTTTGCTACACTTCAGAAAATTATTTGCTAGAGATTTTTGCTGCAGTCAGGTGAGGAAGCCGTTCCTTTTCCATTATACTCACAATGCAAAGAAAAATAGAATGCAGTTTCAGAAGTGTATGTAGGTCTGAAAGGGAAGAACAAAGGTCTAGGATAATGAAAACTGGTGTATCTCAATGCACAAGGATTAGGTTTTATGTTGTGTCAACAAAACAGAATTCTTGTTAATGGATCATCCCAACCTCATCAAAACATCTGGTTACAGTTTTCCATCTGGACAGGATTTTTTTATTTTTTATTTTATTTTATTTTATTTACTTTTTTATTTGGCTTTGCTCATCTTGGGTCTTGGGGCTGGTGAAGGTTAAGCAAGTGCTGGCAATGGAAACCAATGAAAAGGGTTTGATGGTTTGGGGCACAGCCAAGAGAACATTGTGTAACCTGCTCCACACTGACCCCGAAGTGCCTGAAGTCTCCATCAAAAGAGACAAGTCTCCCATGAGACAAGAAGTAACTCAATCTTTTTCTGGCTGGCTCAAGTCTTCTTACTGAAAGCTACAAGTTCATCATGGCCTTAAATGAATGTACTGAACCTATCTAATTCATAACTCTTGGAACATCACCTGCAGCTTTAGCTCTCACTTAGGAGACCTGAAGTAGCCATTTCCCATTATTTCCATTTTTAAAAATTCTCTGTACATAAAAAAAAAAAAAAAAAAAAAAAAGTAATGCCAAAGTATTACTTGGCTCTAAATAAATTGTGTTATCAGTTTAGAAGGATTAGGTCTTCATTTGTTCAGAAACAAACCTCACCCCACTTTGTGTTCACACTAGAAAGGCCCTCTTAAAACTTGATTCCACACCAAAACAAACCAGACAGCTCTGGCGACTGATGTAGACTCAGCCATTTTCATGGGCTCACAGCTGCCTAGTATTTAGTCTGCTAGCAGTGAGTATGAGGATTTAAGTAGCCTGTTCCCTCCCACCCCAAGAATAAACTTTCATTAAAAACACCAGAGCTAGAAGTAGTCACTCTATCACAAGACTTCTCTCCAGCAATCTTTTCCAGAGCAAAACTGATACACATATTTTTTTTAAAAAAAACTTAGGGCTTTATCTACCAATTCTTCACTTATTTTGACAGAACAATTCTTTTCTAATTCAATGCCATTAAAGACTTTTCATAAATCTCATACTCATGGTTTTGTTGAGTTTTTACTTTCAGGTTGGTTTTTTTTCCTTCTTTCTCCAACCTGATCCAGCTCCTATCTGGAACTGTGCTGAAAATACTCTGGTGCTTCAGACACTCTTGTGATACTGGGGGTGAAAGTTAACAAAAACCCTCAGAAACTTTTTTATCTCTTGTGGGTGGAAATGTACCTGAGAAGAGGTAACAGCCATTCAAAAACTGCAGAAGAGTCTATGCCACCTCCTAAATACACTGCAACTTGAAAGGAAGGTGTGAAATGTGAAAGGACTAACAGCAACCTGAGCTGTGTGAACAAAAGCACAAGCAGAAGGTCAAAGGACCTCTGTTACTCAGTACCTGTGAGGTTCTATTTAGGATTCTGCATGCAACCTCTTCTCCCTAAGATAGGGTAGGCTTTGATAAACTAGGGCAATTTCAGAATAGGGGCACCAAGATGATCAGGGACTGGAGCACATGTCCTAGGAAGAAAGGCTGAAGGACTGGAGCTTGTTCAGGCTGGAGAAGGAATGGCTTAAGGGGATCCAACAGCTGCACTCACTGCCTGTATAGAGGCCATCAAGAGACAGAACCAGTCCCTTCACAATGATGCACAGCGGGATGATGGCAGACAATGGGCAGAAAGACAAACAAGAGAAGTTCAGACTGGATATAAAGAAAAACATTTTCCTCATGAGGGCAGTGGGGCAGTTGCCACCCAGTGGAGTCTCCAGCAAGGCCACAGCCGGGTCTGATTCCACAGGTGACCCTACTCTGAGCAGAAGGTTAGACTAGAGGCTTCTCAAGCTCCCTTGCAAACCCAGTTGCCTATTGATCCTATGAAAATACATGTTTGCCCCACAGGTGTTTTTCCCATGACTTCTTCAAGATTTACAGAGCTTTTAAAAGACCATTATAAATATTACAGTAGACTCTTGCTGGTTCTCCTATGATCTTGAAGTCCTGCTGTCACCAATTAGCAATGTAAAAGAGATCATCAGCTATCTTGTGAGAGGTTCATATACACCTTTCAGTGATAAAGTATCAAGGTACAAATTCTGTGTTGATATGCCTGCAGGAGTAATCAAAGAAAGGAACAAGTGAGCACTTAAAAAGAGGTAAGAAAAAGGTAAGCCTCCCTATAATAATGTTCAGTCATGCTTAATAAACACAGAGAAATTACAGCAGCCATAGTACTGTGAATCACTATGATAAAAAGAATAAATATTGCAGAAGGTGGTGCACAACACATGTTTTCTGGTTGATGTAGTATTTTGAGCCTTTGGGGCAGCTACAAGCCTTCATTTACCTGACTCAGCACCATCAGGACATATGCCCAAATCCGTGCCCATCCTAATCCCACTTTCACTCAGGTTGGACCCACACCACAGCCCTGTCTCCAGCTCCTAGAAGGAACCTGGCCCTGGTTCATCTCCTCACTGTGCCAGACGATGTTGCTGGACCCCATCACCAGCACCTCGCTCTGCACACTCAGTACTCATCCCCGTTGAGGAGGGCACAGGTTGTGCTGGGTCACTCCAGCTTCTGTCTTGTGACCTCTCACAGGGCAGCCCCAT
>NW_008607797.1:41056-68626 GCF_000691845.1 Merops nubicus
TGAATTGGGGGATGCAGATTTCCTAAATCTTCTGTATTTTTTGAATTCAAAGCATCTGACCACCTATATTTTTCATTAGGCTTTCCCAGTCACTCAGTATAACTAGAGGTGGCAAAATCCACCTCACTCCCAGTGCCAGGGCTGACAGCCTGAAAGCATCTAGCACAACACGCACAGAACTGGCACTCATAGGTCCTTCACTCTGCTGCACCAGTTGCTGAGGAGAAGAAAATAAGGTTTGGAAAGTTCTAACACCACTGCACAGTAAGCAGAAGAGACTACATTTTCAGTACTGATCTGTTAACATTTGTCTAACTTTATGTAATAGTTAATAGTCTCTTTCTGTTCAGAAATGGGCCAGTATAGAAATGCAACCTAAGTGCAAGCATACAACATATTTTTACAAACTGAGAAAAGTGTATTATACAGCCTGAACAACCTTGTACATAAAATTCCTTCACAAGATTATCTAAAACAGCGTAAAGGGAGAACCGTAAGGAAAATAGCACTCTATCTTTAGCAGAAATATCATACATGAACTCTTCTGAACCTGTATGTTGAGTTAGGTGTCAGAACCTGAAACATCAACCACACTTTTAGCCAGTCAATTCAATAAAAGCAGAATTTAAAAAAATAGATATGCATTGTTGTCCAAGCACTGTGTCAATCTCACCAACAAAACAAAGTGTCCTCTGCCAAACTTCAAAAGGTAAGTCAAGCATTGGCAGAGAAGGACACCTTCTGAAGCGCCACTGTTCCTTTGGAAGATGCTGTTTATACATTCTCATGTAGCAATACTTGAACAAATCCAGCAATTTGTATCAGCAGAAAAATAAATTAGGAAGGTAATGCATTTGCACAGTCTTTTAGACCATTTTAACCAATGCCATTGCAGAAGGTTGGCAAGACTACCAGACCAGCTAGCTCACCATCTACTGATACTACTGAAAATATAAATATTCCCCCAGTCTCTGCTAGAGGAGCAAAGCAGTAAAGTTCAGCTCTCAGCAAGCAGCCAATCAAGTAGTGATATTGTGGTTTCAAGTTTATGGGGTTTTGGGCTTTCTTAGCTGAGTGCAAGCACTCCATTATTGATCTGTAATCTAGGCCATTTCACAGACCCCTGTTAGACTGTCAGGAAAGATAAGGGTCTCTGACAAGTAGTAATTCTTTTCCATCTCTACTTTTCATTTCTATCTCCAGCCATCAGCCTTCCAAAGACACCTGTAATAAAATGAAACTCAGATTCTCTCCAGAAGTCAGAGCTAATACATCACCATAAAAATACTTCTGAGGATTTATAGTCCAAAAAGAATACATATTGACTGCACAGAGACCATCTTCTGAGAATATCCCTGGGAGAAAGAACTAGGAAACTCCATCCTTGAATAGTAATTCTGTACTTTTCATTTTGTTAATGAGATTTTTCTGCTCAGAATTCCTTAAATCAAGAGAAGCTTGCTGGAAGTTCAACAAGGCAGTGACATGAGGAATGAAGTTTACATTTTGCTGATTATGATGTCAGAAGCATTCTGTGGTACAGAATAAAGCCGTCATGTGTACACTGTCCTTTTTAAAGCAATCTTAATTAACACAATGCTTCAGAACAGCAAAAACACAGCACTGTGTAAAGAGAACACGGTGATGACAAAGTCTAAGTCACACACACCATGCAGCTACATGCCTGGAAGCATGAAACTCACAAAGAGGTGGCAAGCACTGTGCAAATGTGGCAAGCATCACTGGTATTGATATCTGGTGTTATCTGCGTGCCTGGAGGAGTGCAAAACAGGGCAGAGGCCTCGTGGTCCCAGTCTTCTGATGGCTTAGCCCTAAACAAAAGGAGTCACTACCTCCACCCACGCAGGTGTAAATCAACAGACTTTGCAGCATTAACTTAAGTGATAAGATTGTCTGTAGTCATCCCTACCAGCACCTATACCCAGGTGATGTAATGTATGAATTTGGGTATAAATATCATCCCAACATCGGCCCCAAAATCGGGACAGGATCGACTCAGAACCATACCGATGACAGGACGGATTGACGAATTCGCTTCTTTGCCATCCCCCCCCAACTTGGGAAGCTGTGTGGGTAAGATTACTTAACTCAGCCGGCACTGAGAGACAGACTTTTCCTCCTTGGGTGTATTTCACATTTTCTCCTCAGGGTGCATTTCTGTGCTGCCCTGGGTGTATCTTTCGTTCTTGTCCTGACTTTACTGTGTCTTGTTCCTCGTTATTTCTGTTCGATGGGCTTGTCTATACAACAAGCAGCTGGGCCTACAGCGGGCAAGTTGTTATTGTGTTGTGTGTGTGTGCTCACATATGTGTAGTATGTTATTATTAGTAATAAACTTTTGGTTATACCTGTAGCTTTTAATTTTATCACTGGCAATCCAAAAGAACCTGCAAATGTTGCTGTAAATAAGTATTATTTGTCTCCCAGTTTGTGGCTGTCGCATATTCGGTGCGAATTTGAGGCAATTCCGGCCTCACAAGACTGGATTTTATTCCCCCATATTTGCAACACACTGCCACAGTGTAAACATAGGGACAGAAAGCAGCAGAAAACATCCATTATAACTCTGTGACAGAATAACAATGCACCGCTCCCAGCATTAAAATAAAAATGCCTACAGACAATTGCTTTTTGGCACTTAGAAGTCTACAAATTTCACCTTGATACTCAGCTGCTTCTCATATTTGACTTCTTTCTTTGTGACCAGACAAGCAGCCATGAGCTAGAGCTGCAAAGGAAGAGAACTCCTGAGATTGCCATCAGCATAACACTTAGCACACTAACTTTCTAACTCCTGGCAAATGAAGAAGAGATCAAGGATGAGGAGACACTCTCCCCAACTACCCTCACAGGGCCAAAGCTGCCTTTGGAAGCCTGTGTCACAGGCTGCATGGAATCTCTAGGTGTTCAACTGCTTCAGCACTCTGTAAACTCATGAATAGGCTTCTCCTACCATGTTTCTGGTTGCATCTTCCATTCAAACTCTGGGCTATTTTTGAAAGGATTGGAGAGGTTTTTTTTTTTCTTTGAGAGGAGGAAAAAAAAAAAAAAAGGATACAGACTTGACGTATTTTAGTTAAACTTCTGCTATGCCCAGCAACTTTATTACTTTGCTTAAGGACTGAAATAAAGAATTAGCTAAAATACTTTATATCTCTCTTTTGATTTGAGCATCTTTAGAGATTTTTAGGAATGATGATAAAGTTTGTGTTCCTCTCCCCATCCTTTTTGCATTTTCCTATTATCAATTAGGAAACCAGCAAAGCTATGAGTATTATATGTTGCAGACCATGGTAAATTTAGTAGTTATACAGGTTCATCACTTCTGAATGCTGTACAGCTCTCAATATAAATAATTAGTTGGAGGAGTAAAGCTTTGCATAAGAGCACTAGTGAGTTCTCAAACTTTAATCAAATACATCCGCAGAGGCATCACTAAGAATCCTCATAAAATGATCCTCAAACTGCCTTTAAGAGACTTTACTTGATTAATGAAGAAATATATTAGCTGATGTTGGTGATTTGTGAATAAGAACATTTAGATGTCTACTAAGGTTTAACTAAAGAAGTATTTGAGGAAAATGAGGCTTAAAGGAAGAATTTGAAACTAACAGATTGCCAACAGATCGATACAAACAGAATTCTTTTATATGTCATCTGAATACATCATGTTGGACTTAGCAATGGAAAAATCAAGACCACATTGACAACTTCTGACTACAGGCATTCTTATTAGCAAACATTTTTATGTTGCTTTGTTCAACATCCCAGTGGTATATAGGCATACAAGTTCAAGTAAAATAGCACTCATTATTAAGTACTGTTTCAATCTGTGTCTGTGGGGATCTATTTCAGCCCCATCTCAGTTACATGCAGCAACACAGAAATGCACAAGAGATAGTCCAGCATCATGCAACTCAGCAGTCTGGAACAGCAGCAGCCAATGCACTGGCTGGTAAGGAGAAGGTGATACAGAGAATATTGGCTCGAGAGCAAATCCTTGCTAACTGACTATGAGTAAGTTTAACATAGTAAATTAGGGGCTAGAGTCCTAGGAAGATCCTAGGAACATGGGGTAAAAGAAACTTTACTGCCTGTAACAGAAAACTTGATGCTTTCTTTTATATATTAAAAAAAAAAAAAAAAAAAAAAGACAGTAAGCATGTGGATTCGAAGGCCCAAGAGATATTTTAAGTCCTAATAGAGAACCTCACCTTCCTACATGCTCAGGTCTGTGGTTGAAATATTGATGTCTTGTGAAAGTCAATACGGTTTATTTTAATTCAGAGCAGTCAACAGCCCAAAAAGACACTGTTTGCCTACACAGATTTAACTTAACTGACTCTAACTTTTAGGTTGATAGTTGGTAAAAGAGTTTTATTTATTTTTATCTCTAACCAATCTGTGCTACCTTAAAGTGATTAGAGAAAAAAAAAAAATCAACCTCATCTTAGAAAGACAAAAAAAGGTTCACATAAAACAAGCACGGTTTTGACATTATTGTTGCAGGCAAGCACAACAACTGGCTATAGACAAGCCCTCAACTGCTTACCATCTACTCTACTGAACAGGACAACCTTTTTGATTCTTTTTGGAGACTACAATTGCCAAAAAAAGCTTCACACCCCAGCAGAACACAAGCATGGACACTGGAGCCAGGGACACAGCCTGAGAGAGTGTTGGTGGCACTTGCTGGTGAATCCCAGCTCTTTCATATGAGAAACACTCTTGCATAGCTGAAGTCAGAAAACTCTGGGGTGCTATATTGTCTCATGGCTTTCTACACATACATAGTGCAAACATAAAAAGTCCTATAAAATCAATGCAAGGAATCACTGCAACATGATGCAAGTCATCACTTCTGGTTACAAATGTGTTAGCTAAATAGAGATGTATCAATTCCTACATCGATCTACATCCTGGAAGTTATTTTTTGTTATTTATTTTCCCTCAGCCTTTCTCAGCAGTCGTTTACATGAGATTTACTAGATCATCAACTGATATCTATCTCATCGTGTTTTCTCTACAGCAAGTCCACAAGCTGCAGTTAGGAGGTTTTCTAAACTCAAAATACAGCTATTCAGTCTTTGCTGATACAGGTGCAAATAAGGCAGCTTTTAATGTAATGAAAAAAATCAAGCCCAAGGCAATCCTTTTAAACAAGACAATTCTTAAATATATGAGAAAGGCAGAACGAAAATATTATTTTTATACTGGTGCAGCAATAAAAGGATTGATCCCAGTCCTATTGATTTCAAGTGCTATAGAAGAAACAAAATCCTTGCCCAAAGCAAATGTCACATCAGCTTCTGTTTTATGCCAAGCCCATTCTCTAAGATTTCCAGCATGTTTCTAGAGCTTTCGTGTTAATAGTTTTAGCACTCTGAGCAAATTAGCACCATCTTGCCCCAGACCTGTGTCTTTAAATCTAAAGTTGAAAGTAGCTATTCACAGAGGAACAAGATGATCTTAAACATTTAACACTGGGGATTAATTCAAGGAAAATGCTAGCCATACAGTACATACATTCAATTACATCTTCCAAATCCTCACAGTAGCTAGAATCTAAATATTGTTGATAAAATACCATCAGTGCAATAAGAATCACACATTCTATTAAGAATTAAAACTACATCCTTGAACCTGGATTTCTTTTTAGAAAAGTTGACATGTGCTGATGGTAGAACAATTCCCAAACAATTTCTCTGCCCTCTTTCCCCCCCCTCCCCTCCCCAAGGGAAACAATCTATACTCTCAAACTTGCTATAAAATTGCTTTCAGGAAAGAAAATTTGCAGAACTCAATATGACAAAAAATATCCTTGCTAAGAGAACAAAACTTGTTGCTTGTACTTCAGAAAGGACACGACAGAGGTAGAATGTAGACGATACAATGAAGAGCAAACAACCCCAGAGCAGATAATGTGACATTCTCACAGAAGATTTGGTTGCAGGACTATCAGCAGAATAAACCTATATGCTGCTTTACAGAAAACAAGGCAAACTTTTCCCCATTTGATGGACCTACAGTTTGACCCACAAAGTCTGCCTCTTACACAAGAAGTAAGCTGCAAAAATAAGACTCCATCATATTTTCATCAGAAGAATAATGTTTTCAAATATACCTCTGTGATTTTAAGAAGTTACTCAAGAATCTTTTATGACATTACATCACACTTTGGCTTGTAGTGTCTCTGTTGCCTTGTAAAATAAGAATTAAGATTCTAAATCTGCTCCAATTCTGATGAAAATGGACCAACAGAGTCTTAAAAGGATACAGCTGATCTTGTAATAGTTTTCTACACACTGTATTATATTAGTCTAGGACTTAAGAGAAAATTCTTAGGAGTTCTCAGATAAAACAGAAGAAAACTGAAAACTACAACGCTGACTGATGTTGGGCTTCAAAGACTGCAAGGCTTTTAAATGCAAGGCTGTGCAGTCTAGATAAACTAGTCAAATATTTAACCCACGTAACTACATTTTCACTTGCACAAATCAGCAAGGTGTTACACCCTTTTTAAAAGCACTGTTCCTCTTTATTGCACGTAATTTAAAAACCTACAGAAATGACTGTATTTTACTAGTGGAGAGCAGCTGGGCAGAGGATAATTCCCAAACAGTACCTCATCATGTAGAAACACCAGGCATTATTTTTATTAATTGTTAAGCAATTTGTCTGCTCCACCACCACACAACTTTCCCTCATGTGTAATGCACAGCCCTGCCAAGAGAATGTTGCCAAATCACCACTCCCTCCACCTGAAAGTCATTTTCATAAGTTCTTGTTTAAAGTAGAAACCAAATGGTTATTGTATTTTCGGTTAATGTAATGCAGCTATATTACAGCAACCTGTGGCAGATACACAGAACTTGGATATCCATGCTAACAGATGTCTGAGAAGGGAACAATTCATTGTTTAGTTTGTTTATATGCCAGCAGATCTTGTGCTGAATGTATATAAAACCTATCTTCTTCCCTTCTGAAAATATATATGTTAGAGACTGTATTAAACCCTAGTGTAAATCCACTAAAGTCAGCAGCATTGCATCAGCAATGAATTTGGCCGTTTGTGGTTAGTTTACATTTATTTAAAAGTACAGTCATGAACCTACCTTCTCTCTGTCTGCCTATCTTCCTTAAGTGAGGATGAACTGTACCAGATAATGAAGTGGATTAGTTGTGCTGGCTTTCTGAGAATGTAATGAACTTCTGCAGTTAACTAAAGATATGGTTTCATATGTTTAACTTTTACATTGGGATAAAGGGATTACACCATCAGTAATGTCTAACACTCACTGCATATTGTTTATTTGCTTTGCAAAATCTGCTGAAGATCAAATCCAATTAAAAGAAGAGATTAAAAAAAAAACAAAACAAAAAAACACCCACAACTAGAGTTTCAAAAATGTACCAAATTAGAGAGCCTGCCCTTTTGCTTGAAGACAATGTTCCCATGTCCATAAGCATCCAAAATGGTCCTGCTCTAGACATATCCACTGATTTGCATCATTGGTGCCAGGAGCAAATATAACAGTGAAAAGAAAAATAAGCAACAGAAGAATGACAAGGAGCAGAAAATAAGCACAAGACTGAGCAGAAATGGAATTTCCATAAGAATGCCAAATAATATTGGGAGAGAATGGAAACTGCAGAGGAAAAGTTTTGCTGGTAATAACACAATAGGGAGAAATTGAGAAGTACTGTTGTACATGGGACTCTTGTCTTGGACCTGCTCTAGGTTTCTTCAAACCAACGGATTTCAGAGGACCTGGGTGGCCTGGCAAGCGCCTTATTTTCCCTGTGAACGCTGACATGTGGAACATGTCTTTGAGGGTCCATGAGGAAAGTGACTACATAACAGATGAATTTCCGTGTTTATTGGCAGGTACAAGTTAATGACAAACAGTACCATGGCTATTACCTTTTTCTTAAATTATTTCCTTAACAAAAGGATCAGTGCATTTAATGATTCCAAGGAAACCAAGAGCAACAGTACCTTTCTAACTTTATTTCCTTTAAAGAAAAAGGCATCATCTGCTTTTCAGCCTTGCTACTCTCATGTTTTATTTTCTCTCACTTGCTCTCTGCCCATTTCTTTTTAAGTGTTCAATAGTATGTCTAATCTTTAAATCCCAAAATGAAAATTCTTGACTATCAAGCATTATATTGCTGTTGGAGACTAGAGCAAAACAAAAATCTTTACAAATCTTGGTCCTAACACAAAAAAGAAATTTGGAATTTAGTCTTCCTGAAAAGGGATGTTTCCAGTACTATCAGGGTTTTTATACACATCCTTCATTAATATAAGTAGTAAAAGAAACAAATGGGAAATAAAAATGTGTAATCAATGCTAAGCGGTTGGTATGGCACAGTTCAAGTACTGTACAAAACAGCACAATGATTTGGTGTGGGTGGATACCACCATAACATATTGAAGGGAAAAAAAAGTAAAAGGAGGAGGAAGCCGCTCAAATAAGCTGAAAAAAATTGAGGCTGTTTCAAAACCTGAAATTTCTTACCATCATTTACAGAGAAATTAGGTGAGGAACGCTTGCTAGTTGTCCTCCGTTTTTGTCTATGAGGACTCAGACTCAAGTGTAGACTCAAAAGAAGAATGCTTAGACTGTGAGAAATATCTGGATTTGTTTCCTAAGCATAGTAGTTTTATCTATGTCATCACTTTGAAAATCGTGAGCTGTGTCAGCGTTTCTCCGAAGTGCAAAATGAAGACCCTACTTCACCCATCAACAATCCTTATTTATAGGCCCTACTTTTCAGCTGACCTTGGGAACTGTAAACAAAATTTTCTTTACCTTCATCTTCTAAAATATTAAACACAAAGACATAATCTTTAAAAAAGAAAGCCCTAGAGCTATCTTGATTCTGTAGCAAATTCCAATTTAAAAGAAAAAAAAAAAAACAAAACAAAAAAAACCCAACTGTTTGAAAAGATTTAGTCACAGTGCTATTTACTGTAATAGCCACTGAACAGTTTGTTGTTCCATCCCAGAGCAACCATCAACTTAAGCAAATGAGACAGTCAAGTTATTTGGGGAATGTACACCTCTAATTAGCTGAAATTATTTGTGCAGTTAATTCACTTATGGCTAGATTTCTCAGCAAGTCCAGGGCTGCTACTGCTTTTGCACTGCTGTAGCAGGCTTAATTGCCATTCTGTTTCTTTTAAAAAGTTTAGTGGACAATTGAGTGCTGTAGGAAAATGAGGTGGTGAGAGTTAAATCTGTAAAGGACAGCCCATCCTCAGTCACAGAGCTGGAAAAGACAGTCTGCAAGCCCCCTTTCTTCTTTGTCAGTGACTCTGATAAAACTTATTGCCTAAGCAGTACTTCTGCTTTTTGGGGCAAGTATTCTTCAAGTTATACACTATACATCATCAGATGTTGTAATTGTGCCTTGCCAGTGCCAAAATGTACAGCTTGCACTTGACCTAGAATGAGACTGCTCCTGGCAGGTCCTCCTTGCTGCTTTAAAGCAACTTGCCTTCTCCTAAAAGCCATAAAGTAATGACTCCTATCAAACAATGGAAAGATATCTGAGCGGAGTTGTCATTAAAAACTCTGCCATTTGCAAGATTTGCAAGATCCACATCACAGACAGGTTAGCACAGAAAACCTGTAAAATGTGTCTGTTTGCTTGTTAACTTCAGATGATCACCCCTGATTTGTGGGAGACCACAACCACAGCTGATCTCAGGCAAATGTAGAGTAATAATAGCAATTAGGAAAAAATCACATGCTGGATTCAGAGTACTCTGCTGTCTAACTCCATGAGGAAAGGGAAGAATCTAATACTATTAAATTTTTTACTGCTAAGCTTTCAAGACAGATTTTTTTTTTTTCCCCTTTTAGTGACTTACTGCATTTTGGATGTTGAATGAACACAGTGCTGTTCATTCACTCATTACTAAATCACTCATTATTAGAGCTATCAAAAAATATGTATGTGGCTGCTGAGAGGACTGTTATTTTCAACTAATTAGAGCACAGAGATCTTTTATCAAACTGGAGTAATTACTGTTCAAAACGTTACAAGAACAGAATTATAACCACTGAGCAGAAATGCGTTTTCAGCATCTATGTTATTGTCTTGTGACAGATAAAAGAAAACATTTACTAGAAGTACTGAGATACAAACTCCTTTGTTTTTCACCCTTGTAGACAAGAGCATTTGCCTATTACATAGCTGAACCATTCCTGCATTTCTACTAAGATACCATTTTTGGCTTTGCATAAACTATAGATTAAAAAATAAACATTAAAAGAAAGCAAAATCCCCTAATGTGCTGTGTCACACCGGAATATAATGCCAAATTTCAGAGGTGTACCAAATACGTTTAGAAACAGAATGAACACTCTCACCAGCAACACACACTGTGTTTGACCAGTGGCCTGCTTTGCTTCCAGTGTCCTCCTGTTAGTGGACTATCCAGGTTTACCCCTCAATAATTTTAGATGTGTTCATAACACCCATGTAGAAGTCATTGTCCAGTGGCTGAAATTGAGAACTTCCTGGTGAAGTTACTCACTCTCCTGAGGCCTGTTCTTATATATGTCACTTCAACACTCTTCCATCCTCTTTTGACTCATGGCTGTACCTGTTTAGGTTGCAAGACATACATTCAGGGAACAGTTGCTGTCTGTCTGGTGCAACACCATGGTCCTGACCCCAGCAGAGGTTGCTAAGTGCTATTGCAACACAAATAAGGATACAGTACTTGGCAGCTGTCTGAAATTAATGGACTAGATGGGAACCCAGGGACTTAGCTTTAGCTTCAAAGATTTTTGAGAAACCCTTATGGCCAGTCACTTCCCTGTTCTGGATCCCAGCTCTTCCAACTGCAAAAACAGAGATCAAGATACTGATTTCATTTGAAAGTGTATGGAAGTCTTCATGAAACCCAAACGCTAAACCCTTGTCCCTTTGTCAAAAGCTATTACCCAGTCCTTTTAGTGATATTGTATGATGTGAATTACATTTAAAGAAAAAAAAACAAACAAACCACACCTCAAATGATTTCTTACTAGTATGTAAGCTTCACACAATACTACGTTTGAAGTGGATGCAAGTACACAATATTTGTGGTGAGCGGGAGGTTGGAGCTCTGGAGATTAAACCTGGATATTTTTGAAGGAAATAAATGCAGGTATGACTTGTTTGATTGATTTTTTAATTAGATACTGTGAGATATATTTATTTTAACTGGCTTCAGGGACAGATTATTATTTATTGCCATATCAGGTTACACTAGAAAACAGAGGCACAGAATTTGTTTGCCATACTCATTGCAGACAGGAGGAGAGAGAGACAAGTCTCAGTCAGCAAGACTTCAGGAGAATTTTAGAGGAAAGCTTTTGATGGCAAATTCATCCCAAAGAGAAAACCTAGGGGAATTTCTGGCTCCTAGGGGAACTTCAGCTGCAAAAGTAATTTAAGCAACATGACAACATTGAGCCCACATGGATGGAAATAGATGACATGGAAGCCTTGGGGAAGACAGGCACAGAGTAGTGCTTCCTGCCCAAAGCCTGCAGCCCACAAGCTCCTGCACTCATCACCCAAACTCCCGTGCCCAAAAGACCTCTCAGATTACACGTCCCTGACCTCAGATGTTCCCATTTCTTTTGAACTCACTTATCCGACCGATCAGAGCCCAATATCTTCTGGAAACCACTCTGCTGAGGGCCTTACCCTCCATGGCAGCATCAGCACCACATGTAAAGGGTTGAAAGCCAGTGTTCCCACTGCAGATGTGAGATTACGTTCTCTGGCCTTCTTCCTGGGAAAATCAGCCCCAGGATAAGCCGTGAATAGGAAGGCTTTGAATCACAGAGCACTCTCACTCTCTCCCAACACCAGACTGATTTGCTTTGCCCAGAGGAGTGCAGAATGGAAAAAAGAGAAGAGAGGACTGTTTCCAGAGAGCTATTACAGAAAAAAAAAAAAAAAAAATTATTGCCTATTTTGTCTGGCTGACATTCCAGAGTGTGAGCACAATATATGAGCACTAAAAATCACCTTGGATCTGACTTTGTGGTCAAGAGGGCCATGCTTGGGAAAATAACTTCTTACCTCCTTCCCTCCACTATCCCTCAGGCACTGAATAGTATTCCTAGATAAGTAGCTTTCCAAGCAATGTCCTTAGTGATTCATCACTGATTATACCAGAGCCCACTGTCTGAGCAATAAATCTTGGCTTCAGTAGTTTAGAAGCACCTTGGATGCACGGGACACACGCTGTGCCCAGGCTGCAGCAGTGCATCTGCAAGCGGGGAGATGCAGGACGTGGCTGGCAGGGAAGCAGATACTGCAGCAGACATCTGCTTCAGCCGCCCATCCTGCCCCCCTCTTCCCTTTTCCCAAAGGAAAAATCTCTTTGGAGATTTTCATGGAGACAAAAAGCATACCTCGGCCAGGTAAGAAATGAAGGAAGATCAGAAAATTTGTCACAGTCCACAAAGAATATTTGGGGAAAAAAACAAACCACAGGTGGAGAAGTCCAGCCATTTATACTTCTCCCCAGAAGACAGTACCTGAAGACTGAAGGTAAAATGCCCCATACCCAAAAAAAACCCCTAGCTAATTAATTAATCAAGTCTATACATCTCAGAGGTGATGAACTAATTCAGCTATTCCATTCATTTACAAGGCCCTTTAAATATGTGTATCCAATGAAAACTCTCTGGGTGTTCTGCACTGACAAGTTATTGGCATGTTTTCTTATCCATGTACTTGCACTTCATTCTTGTCTGAAGTAAGAAGGAAAAGGCTGACATTTATAACCATCACAGGCACTTCCGAGTAGTATAACCTTTCAGTAATACATAAAAATAATCAAACACACACAAAAAAATGCAAAAGAAGAGCTTACTACAGCTAGTCCATAGTTCACTTTAGTTGAGGAGATGCTCTCATGCCTTCATAAAAAGCAAAAAAACCACAGCTGGTTTTTATGGAAATGAATAGATGAAAAAAATCAGAACATTACAGCAAATAAGAGCAGTTAGACAGTCTGGTATTTACAGAGAAGCAATTAACAGTCTGACGCTCTCATCTTCACATGACCAAGTGTCCTCAGAACTCAGGTCTCTGCCAAGAACTCAGGCTGTGCATGTAGGGTAACTGCTGAGGATCCCCTCCCTCCATTGAAAATAATAAATTCTTATTCTACTGATGGTGGAAATATACACAGGGCTTGGAAACATTTCAGTTTCTTCTCAGACTAACTCAGGTTTTTCTAAGTTATTTCAGAAGAGGCTGTTACAGACATTAAATATAACATTTATATGAACAAATAAAGATTAAGTATTGTAGGTAAGCAAGTAAAAAGCTTATCACAGTTACTGCCATCACACTGACTGCATTTTTGCTACCCTTTCCTTGCTCACTGTCTACAATCACACAGTTGCATCACAGTTTATGTAAATCAAGCAGATATACAGTGTTCAAAATAAAGTATCACCATTAGCACGTTTAAGAAATGATTGTCTAGGCAGGACACTAAACAGTCTCTGAAGTCATTAAGAAGGGGGAACAAAAAGGATAACCATCTCCAACTAGAAGTGCGGTCTGCAGCCTTCCTTCTTTTTATTACACAGGTGTTTTTGAGTTCAAAACTGTCTAATTACCTACTGAGGATATGCCTCTGATCAGAGCCACTTAATGTTCTAAACCAAAAAACTGTTTCACTGTAGGGAACTCTTCTCCCATACAACACCAAAACATCTATAGGTAATCACAAAACGATTAGAATTCCTATGAATTCTCTGTATGAAGTCATACCATGTTTATTTTGGGGTGTTGCTCAGGGTGCAGAGGTCTGCTTGCCTGTCCAGTTCTGCTAGAGCTCTCTTCAACACTTGCAACATCACCCATGCTAATGTGCCTCATTTTTCTGCAGTGCATCTATTTTTTTCCTCAAGCTATCTGGAAGATGATCTCAGATATTCTTGAGGATGATGGCTCTTTTCCAAGGGTATAAGTTTGTCTTGCTGCCATTTGTGCTAGGGTTGGAAGACCTTGGAAATCTGAATTTTCACAAACGTCTTTGCTAGTCTCCGTTAGTGACTTTCATTTTCTTATGCTCTATGATCTTTCAGGTTTGGTTTTGGTGGTTGGGTTTTTTTTTTATTTATTTAATTTTTTTTATTTTATTTTATTTTATTTTATGTGCTGGGGCATGGTTTTTTTTTTTTCTTTTTTTCCAAGTAAGCCATTAGACATTTTGTTTTGTCATTTATTAAAAGAAATGAAATAAATATTTATGAAAATAATTCACAATATTTCCTTCAAGTCTTGACTTTGTCTTGAGGATTTCTAAATCTAACATTCCTCCCTCTCAAACACAGCAGTAGTTACAGTCTGGCAACACTGTTCCTATTGCAGATGAAAATTCAGTAATGTATTTGTGGGTCTGTCTAATCATTTCTTTACTTTTTACAGGCCTAAAGTCCCCTGGGGATCATCACAAAATCACAAAATGTTCTCAAGTGCTGCACTTCACATTTAGGGGTTGGTTTTACTGACAGATGTGAAAACACCTAGCCAGATATTCTCCAGGAAATGCACAAGAGGATGCTGACAGCATAAATAGTCACAGCTAAATTTAAGAATAATGTCCATTTAAGGTTTAGAACATTTTATTCTGAGATGACTTATTTTTTTTATAGTAGACTGTTTAATATTCTGATTAGAACAGAGACTTATTTTCTTTCTGCAGATAAGACAAAACTCAAAATGTAGCAAGGGTCCATTATATGTGTAAAATCTAAGCTGTGTCAGTCAGGAAACAGGATAGGTTGAATCTCACTGGTATCATTTGAGTTTCTAAATATTTTCATTTAACACCAATTTATAATTGCCTCTCATAATTTTTCCTTACCCTATTCCCTTCTTCTCCCTCCTTCCTAGCTTCATTTGATGCATGTAGACACTATAGCTCACAGTATTTCTTATAGTCATTATTTTATTCTTTCTAGCTCCCATTCTTTTGCTATTACATATTTTCACATCCCACAGTCATGCAACCCAGTGTTTGTTTTCAACAAGTTCCTCCAAGATTAGTGCATAGCACAAAACATCGCTGTGCATAAACCTTAATTCATATCATCATTGCTGTTCCTGAAGAATTTAGAAAGCTAGTCACATAATGATGGCATTTCTTCATTGTGGTAGGAAACCGCTGGTATAGCTCAGAAAAGCATCCACATAATACACCAATGTGGACTACACACACATTTTAAAGGTACAATTGTTATAACTTCCAGTCAACAAAATATTTTCCTCCTTTAAAAATATAATAGTAGATTTCATTAAGGACTATGGCCTTCAATGCCTGTTAGTCTTAACAGCACTAATTCCCTTTTCTAGGTGCAAAGCCATCACTCACATTCCAGTTAAGAAAGGTAGTAAGTTAGCAAATATCCCAAAGATCATTCCATTGAAAGTGCAAATGCATAAAAATAGATCAGAGCATCAAAATTCTGTTAATCCTTCTAAAAAAAAAAAATGCTCTAACTGCATTACAAAATAGGCATTCTGCTTAATAATGAGGTTTACAGTTAGCTTTTCTGCTGATAGTTCCCACAAACAACAACACTGAATGAGCTGAGCCTTCCTGTACGTCCCACTCAACCTTGTTAATATTTGTTTTAGCTCTGCATAATGCTTATGCACCCCCTCATCCAGAGGAGACCTCTGCATCCCTATTGTATAGATTAAAGAGGGACATATATTTATCATTTTACCATTTGTATTGAGCTACTTGCATAGTCACACACAGTCAGAGCTGCATGGGAAGGAAGATGGAAAAGAGATGTAGAAGCTATTGCTGTGTGATTTTCTCTTGCTAAGAGACACTGTTTAATTAAAACTGTCCCTCAGACTTCAGAGTGACCATTTGCGGGAGTATACTAAAGAACAGGACAAAGGAGTTTTTAAGTTGAGAGATCTGGCAATTTTTTTTGTGGGTCAAATCTATAAGTTTTTTTTTTTTAAGATTAAACTCATTATAGTAGGAAATGTTTATGAACCTTAAGTCTCACTTCTGGATGTTTTATTCTTTCAGCCTCCCCAACTGGCTTGGCAATAAATAATCCAAAGCTCTTTGAAATCTTTTCAGATACCTGTTCCATTTTGTCATCTTTAATTCTGATCTCATTTTGTGAAGATTATTTATATTTTGAGTCCTTGGAAATAACACATTAGAGTATGGTTCACTGCCCTACCTTGCTGCTTAGTTGTGTTTTCAGTTGCTTTAGAAGATGTGTTGGATCAAAAGCTGGTGATAACAGGTGAGGCATAACCAGTGCATAGAGGCGGTCAAGCTTGCTCCTTGCAAATTACTGAGGACTTGCTCAGGGAGGATCCCTCTTCCATCATCCACACGAAGTCTAGTTAGGAGGCAAACAAGCTTTTGCCACATGAACCACAACATCAGACAGCCACCACCACCTAACGGTCCTCAAACATAAGCCCTTTAGTTAACATCTGAGTGGGAGTAACAAGTCAGAAAAAGGGTCCATCTCTGCCTTCAGATTTCATCTCCAGTTCTCTCAACACCTTACTGCAGTTACCTCATCTTTCCTGCTCAAGAGTATGACTGACTTGGTCACCTTTTGTCAATGAGAAAGCACTCAGTTATTAATTTGTCACCCCACTTCTTTCCTGAGTCTCAAGGTGATTTTACCACCACTGGTTTTAGTGGCATTCAATTCCACCTGCAGAAGAGTTTCTAGCAGTGTTTAGCTCTATGTGCGTCCCCTTTCGCATGCCAGGAAGGGCCAGGTGTTTTGCTCCAGACCACCAGGAAAGCTATGCCTTGCATGACCAGGTGAAGCACTAGCACAGATTTCATATGAAGTCACAGTCCTATCATAACTAGAGCTCTTTTTTCTCACACTAAAGCCTTACTTGAGTTGATGTTGTAGGTTGTTTAGGTACTGTTTCTGCACATGTCCAGCTTTTTTTTTCTCAAGCATGTTTTTATTTTCCCTAGGATGATATTTTACAAAAAATTTTTTTGCTGTTATCTGTTGAGACTACACAAAGTGGAGATAAATACTTTGTTCATCTCATGCTCTGCACAATGTAAAGCGAATTGATTATCACAGGCAATGTCAAACACCCGATAGTCATCTGAAGCTAATACAACAAGCAAAGACAGTGAGTAATGGTTGTAATGTGGTTAAAGCCTAGAGTAAAAGCAGTAAAGAAAAAAAACAAAACAGAATAAAGCTAGAAAATCCTGCACTGATAATTTGTGTGCTAAAGAGAGAACCTTGAAATCCAAGAAGCATTGTCAAGAAAAAAGAGTTCAGAAAGTAGTATTCAGTGAAGAAACCAAAAATAAAATGCTATGCAAGGTATTGCTGGGAGATGATCCAGGTAGGAGACTGGGAATGACTGTAAATTTCAGTTCAAGACATGTTCACAAAAGCAATAAAGTCTTTTTTACCTACTTCCATTAAAACACAAACATATCCTCACCCACCCAAAAAAACTCCAACCGTGCAAGAAAAAAAACTACCACCTTACTTCCTTCATTGATGTCCTTTACAGCTCAAGACTTTTCCACTTACTGTTTCAGCTGCAGTTTTATCAGCCTTTTTATCCATATTTTACTTAGCTTCTAACGGCATACCAAATTTTTTACTTTTTCTGTACATTATTAATTTGATGAAAAAGATTAAGTGGGAGATGAAAACAATATTAACTTTAGTTTTATAAGTTCCTTAAGCTGAGTCATTAATGCAATACAGAAGGCTTCATGTACTCTGAAAGGCCTGAAGGTGTGTCTATAGACACAGTTACAATTTAGAGAAGTGGAAAAAACCCAGCCTCAACAGAAAAAAAAAAAGTCCAGTTTTAAAATCCACAATGCAAGCTACATAATACTATGCCATCTCAGGTATAACAGAAAAAAAATACTTAAAAATTAATGAATTGTAATCTTTTGAATCTTTTGGCCCCTTTTCACTTTTTCTTGTCCTTAGCGATAATTTTTTTTTTTAAGTGAAATGAATGACAGGTTTAAGATATACAGGCATAAAGGTACTGTGGTAAAATTCAAAGCATGTCATTGTACTCAACGGGTTGTTTTTTGTTTTGGGGATTTTTTTTTGTTTCTTTGTTTTTGTTTGGTTGGTTGGTTTGTTTTTTGTTGGTTTTTTTTTTTTTTTCCCTCACCAACTCGCAATTTTGTACCCGTTTTCATTTTTCGGCACCACTCTGTCTGCAAAATAGTACAGAGGCAGAAGCCCAAATAATGTACATTACAGTAGAAAGTAGCATCTGTGGAAGATGAACCCGCACCAAGATGAAGACTAAAAACCACTTACGAACTTAGTTATGGTGGGCAAACCTCCCATACAAGTTTTGATATGGTCTTTTCAGGTCACAATTTGTCTTCCTTATAAAATGGAAAGTCAGAATACAGACATTGTACAATGTAGAAGGAGCATGAAGAAATACTACAGAAGTTTCTGAAAGTTTTGTAACTCACCACCTTGACAGGTTTGAAGAAGGATATATTAATTTCCTGACACTCTGGCAGCAACTACTGTGATAAAAAGGTTAACAGTAAGAAGAAAAGTAGGTGTCACTTCTCTGTATTAAATCATAATATTGTTTCACATTCTTTAAATCCCTTCCTCTCCCATGAAGTCACCAGTATAGGGGAATGGAGAAATAATGAAATTCTGTTTTAGTGAAGGAGGAACAAAGAGGCCTTTCAATCTATGCCCTGCTATTTGAGTACTGCCATTTATAGCTAAGTTTCTCACTGAGAAGTGTTCCTTCTGAGGAAGTTTTGCACAATACCTGTCTGAGGAACTGGAACTGCTGCATTTTCAAATTATTCCCTCAAGAGGGGGCATGAAGTTATCCTGAACCAACTCATACCCCTCTGAATTCTGTATTTCAGGTAGGTTTTTCTGTACTCATCACGATTGGGGGAAAAAATTGATCAATTGTTGGTACACTACAGATGTACATAATCAGCCTTGAATTTATTTCCTGCAACAGAACATTCAGAGTCTTAAAATATAAAAAGCACAGATTCCCTTATGGAGCCAATACAGAATGAAAAGCTGTACAAGGAAGGTACCAGCACAAGACAGATACATACTAAACAAATGTTATTACAGAAAAATGGCAATTAAGATCCTCTTAATTAGCCTGTCATTTTGTATTTATCATCATAATGTTTGTTTTACAATGCTTTATTAAATCTGGCTTTATGACAAACAGTCTGCTGGCAATGCATCCTGCTGTGCAACATATGGTGTTACACCTAATGAATATTAATGCTGTGAAGTACAAATGGTCTTCTGGGACAAGGGCTGATGGCTGGGAAACTCCTGCAGATGGCATTATTAATCAAAGAGGTTAACTTCACGTGTTTCTCATCAGGTCTCTTCCATAGCTACCTAGGGTTCTGCCTATACGCTTTCAAGAAAAGGCTGTAATACACTAAAAAAACCCTCACAGTTCCATTCCCAGTTACCTCCTTTGTTTTTTTTTGGTGTGGTTTTCTGTTTATTTCTTTCCTTGTTTTCAACAAAAAATTACAGCTTAGCTTCATATTGTAAGTTCTCCTAGTCTTTGTTAAAATAAGTGTATCCATCTTCCCAACTGAAGCCACTCCTCTTTTGGGATTTCTTGTTATGCTGGACAATGTCAGTTTCAGTTGTTCTGATCATATTTGTGTTACATGTTCCGTATAAGAGATCTGATGAAGAGAGACATCCCCACCAAGATAGAGTTGTAGAGAGAGGAGTCACAGGTACATATTCCATCCTACTTCCGTTCCAACTTAGCTTTTCATTTCTGAAGATTTTTTAATGAAGTGTTAAGTCTCACCTTTTCCTTTGCAATTTTGAAAGCCTTTCACCTCCCTCGGGAAGGTCACGGTAGGACAACCTCCAAGCATACCCATCTAGCAGACGTCAATCACACAAAAATGAACCTGTATAATTAGGAGACCCCTTGAAGAGGCCACAGAACCAATATTACACAAACTTTGAGCCTCACAGCAGTCTTCATTGAGAAAGCCTATTGATTATGTTAAGAAGAGCTTCTTCTACACAACACTGCTCACCTGTCAACTTCCCTTAGGGAATAAAAGAGCTCTATCAAAATTCTCTCTCCTTTTTGTCTGGCTGGAAAATCATGATACCAGTAGAAGTATCCCTTTATGATTTCTAGAACATATCCATTTACGGAACTATTGCAACTGGAGAGATTCCCACTCTGAACAAGTTTCTAATAACTTTACAGCTTCAGGCAAATAGCTCAGTTCAGGGATTATGTTATCCAAGAAGTTATTTAGTGGTCTTTTCAGCACATTAGGTTTTTAAGGCTTGATTACTCAAGTAGGTTCTATGTTTAAAGAAAAGCTACTTGTTTATTTTCAAAGTAATCTTCCATCCTCGTTTTGAAAAATAAAACAGAAAAAGTCAACCACCCCAAAACCACAAGAAAGCACTGATCCACATTCAAAAACTCTGATTAAATTTGATATGGTTACTTCTCTTTGCACACACAAAGCTAACAGAGTTGCTGGAAAATAATATTGGACACTAAAAATAAAAGTCTGAAGGAAATAGTGCTGTATCCCAATGAGGAAAGTAATTACGGTTTTCCCTGCACAAAAGACAAGCACATTATGCTTGTTTGAAAAAATAAAAATTTCTAGGTTCATCTGGAAGCTTACAAATTAAGAATAACAAAACAGAACTGGCAGATTACCATAACAAGTTATTCCCAGACTCTCCATCAAGACTGACTATAAAAATGACAGCTGTGCTTGCCAGTAGTCATTTTGTTTATGCTACACCAACTATGCAGCACATTCTCCTAAACAGCTGGGCAAAACACGCTTATTTGATGCCATAAATGCTTCAGCCATTCACAGAATCACCCCAATATATACTTTTGGCTTCCTCCTGCTGAGAGAAGAAAAATGTCACCATTTGACTCAGAAAAGAAAAATAAACACAATACTTGCTGCCAAAATGTTGAAGATAGGCTCTTGATTTTCCATAAATTTGTTTTGAGAATATTACATTTATTTTATCCTTTCAAGCACCTGTTGCTTCAAGAAATAGAAGATACTCGCAGATCATTTATATCCAAATATTTCTTGATAAACAACACAGAGTTAGCACTAGTTGGAACAGGAGAGGCAAATCAGCAGCTTATTGTAGCCCCTATGTAGTTTTATGGCTTTTGCAACACTTCCCAGCTCAAAAGGTTCAAGTATCACAGAGGTGGCCCAGGAGAATAAAGGCACAAAGTGCAGTGCTAAGTCAGCTCCACAACTTCACTCCAAACAAGTTCCTTCGGAAGACATTGACCCACAGACTAACCCTCATGAGATCGGGCATTAACTTCTCAGATGTAATTAGACTAACCTAGATTTTTGACTGGTTTAGTTTTTTTTGTGGTCTATGGGCAGAGCAGCAGCCAAGTTCTCTCTTGCTGCAGAAGGGCTATGTCTAACCTTGGGACACTGACTTTTGTTTAAGATACTGTTAATAGGATTTTCAGTCTTGGGCTTATTCATATAACACCCTAAAAACAGAGGCCACCATGTTGTCTGAAGCTTAATAAGGCAGAGCTAGAGGTACCATTGTCTTAAAGTCTCTACCTGAAGTACAGTACCTAGAAACAGACCACACTGCTCTTCCATTATCTCTCTCCAAGCCTACATATACAGCAAACTATGATATTTGTGTATGTGTATATAATCAATGTTCAAGACAGTGCAATGTTTTCCAGGAAGAGAAAACACTGTGCCTGCTGCTCTCAAAGCCATAACACCTTGGTTGTTTGAAATGAACAAAGTCCCCGATGTACAGCTTAGGGTGTTGGGTGATACCGCATGGATGGACAGTGCTTGCTTTCTGCAGCTGGGAAGAGCTCTCTGTGTGCCTGAATCCCACATCACTTCCCCACTCCATTCCTCATTCCCAAACCATGTTTATCTCCAGCAGACATCTGAAGAACTAATTAGGTAGTCATGTTCTTTTAAGTCCTGAGGACGAGAAGGGTATGCAACTGAGTATTACAGTGAATGAATCGTCACAGAGACTTCGCTGTCAGCGGATAGTTCCCTTCACAGTGCTTGAGAGAAATCACCTGCAAGCTACCGTGAGTCTGGTGTGGGGTAACAGCAAGGGAAACGCATAGGAATCACAGTGTACTTAAAAGCTATTCCATTTATCAACAGAAAACTTGAAAGTTTTGGCAGTCTTTGGACACAAGGTCAGGAGCTGTGTTGCCAATGTCCTCCTTCATACCTGTTTTGATGCATACCTTCGCTGTTTGGCCAGTGCTTTTCCCTACTGCATGTTGAGATCAAAGTGGAGGCTAGACTGCTGCCTGCCTCCTCATTTTCCTGTTTGTTGAAGGCACCATCAATAACATAGGCAGATCTCCGGAAATAAGTTTTGTTATTTAACATGTGACATTTTATTGCAACTGGATCCAAAAACCAAACACATCATCAATGTTTCTGTGCAAGTGAATAAACAGTAGCTACTGCTTTATGGATATTTTGGCTTAGGAGTCAAGCAGTTTGTAAAGAGGCAAATTCTTCATTTTTCATGCGGGAACTAGGGAATACATCACACCAGATTAGACTGAATTTTAAGGTAAGCAAAGACATAACAGGCCAAACTATTAAGGCTTTATATAATAGATCAGATAAAATCAGGAAAAAAAGTTGTCAGTGGATTACACTATTACCTTGCTTGACACAACAGATGTTGCTAGCTCTCAATTTTTTTTTTTTTCTCCTCTTGCTTGCTTTTAACGTAAAAGGAAAAAAGTTTAAGACAGATTACAGAAAGCTTGCATTCTAGCCTGGTGAAAATAAGTCAACCAATTTGACAATTTTAAGGAACGGTTTACTGCCAAGGAGCAGGATTTCTCAAGTTCTTTGTAGCTTAAAGACATAGAATTTGGCTCTTTTTTGCCCTTCAGCTGCTGAACAAAGAGTACCCACTCAGTTGCAGGGTTTTCAAAATGCAGTATAGAGGAGCAGAGCAGGCATCACCCTGTCAGGCTCAAAAAAAAAAAAAAAAATCCTGTTAACATTTCATTCCAAAACCAACCTGGTTATGAGGATAGGTTTGGTGGGGTTGGGGGGACTTTTTTGCTTGTTTTTGGTTTGGTTTGGTTTTTTAATTTATTTATTTTGTTGTTGGTTTTTGTGGGTTTTTTTTTTTGTTTATTTCATACCCAGCAAAGAACCATGAAAGGGCACTTCAAACAGTTACAAGTATTTAGCTTCATTTAGTCTTAACCACTGCTTTTGCTGTTATCTACCCGCTGAGTTACTGAGTAGGGACATTCAAAACATCAAGTCTGTACTGAGGTATGAACATATGCACCATTAATGAGAGGACATGCCTAGAAGGCTTTGTCCCTGGAGCACCAATATTCACTTCCCTGGTGCAGCAGAGTTGCCTCTGCCCCAGCAGCCCCATCCCAGGTTGGCATCCCCTGTCCTGATGTCCATGACCCCTGTGGATGGGACAGAGAGGAGGAAGATAAGGAGGAGAAACAGCGAAATCACTGACCTGTTCTCCCTTTTCCATGCTCAGGGGAATGGTGAACACTACACCTGCACATGACCTCAGGGCAGGCCAGTCCATGGCTGGCAAAATACCCAGGATGGCATGACACCAACCCACCAGGGAAGAGGCTTACCCAAGAGACATTCTTTCACCATTCCCAAATCCAAAGCTAAAACAGCTGCTGAGAAACCCAGAAAGTCTTCCTCTCTCTGGCTTAAGGCTGCAATTTTGTTGCCAGAGGCAACTGCTTTCTTTTGCCTATACTCAAAGCCCATCCTGTTTACCCAAGAGATGTAATTAGTTTCCCCAAAACAGAAGCCATTTGATACTGTTTTCTGATTGTTTCCACTTGATGATTCAGCATACACTTTATTAACCTTTAGTTAGTTTCCAGTTTAGCAGGGTTTGTACCCTGATCAGCTTAAACAAGGCAACTTCCATGGCAGACTGCGCTCCTGTTATCCAAATCAGCTGCTCCATCTGAGTAGTCCTATCACGGACCCTGAAATCCTAATCCTAAAGGCTGATAGAGGAGGTACATTCTTTATGATGGGTGTCATTCCTGATAAAGATCCTACAAAGTAAACATAACTAAAATAGGGGTTTTCGAACTTCCCTACTCCTCCTCCAGTTCCTGCCAGCTAGCCTGACAGAATCCCTCTCCAAAGGCTTTATACATTTCTAGGGAAGTTCATTTAAAACAAGTAGCAAATATAGGAGGTAAAACCTACAACAGTTTTCACAGGTGAAGCCTACAGCTGGAAGACTCACTGGGAGAGTACAGAGCTAACTTTTCATGGGATGCTGATACAAACGCTTTCCAAAGCCAGAAAAAAGTTCATGTTTAGAATGTCATCAACAATATAAAAGGCTCACAGATGAAGACAGACATTCAAAAAACCACCTTCTTTTATCCGTGCTATATCAAAGGTGGTTTTGCTCTTGCACAGGATACAGAGTGTTTAAGGTTTCACAGTACATAGGTATTGAACATCATCTTGGCTGCTTGTTACCTTATGCAGCTGCTTCCTCTCACTGAAGGAACGTAATACAACAATGAGACCTTCCCTTCATTGTACATGTATGCCTAGACACAAGTGACAGCAACAGACTCCTAAAATATTTTTAGCAAAACTGGAGGAAAATTGATTAAAAACAAGTCTAGAAGGTGGCTGGGCTATGCTAACTCAACTGAGAGTTTTCATTATACTTGTAAAGAAGTTCTCTAAACAACAGAGTAATTTTCTTAAGAATAACTACTTGATATTAACTTGCAGTTGCCACTTTTACTCCAACCCATCTTCCCATCACCACTGATGCCACAGTCATCCTACCAGGTGCCTGCTTTTTCTAAGCAAGTTTGAAGACCAGAGTGTCTAGGTTGTAATCTGTATCCTAAGCACATTTTTCCCATCACTATACCAATAATCAGGTCAATTTACTTGGCTGAAGTGAGCAGGTTTTCCAGAAAATGTAAGCATCTCATCTAATGTTTTATCCTTAAGCAAACCAGCAAAGGTTAAAACAGCATTAACATTGATGACCTGCTTACAAATTGTTTCTCACACACAGAATGCAAGAGATACACAGTACTATGCTAATTCAATAACTAGAATACCCAGGAATATTCTACTAGGTTGTATTTTTAAATTAATTGGTGCTGTATCAATCTTTGATGTCAAGTGCCAAGTTTCTAAGCGCTATGCACCATGCATGAACATAACAGAAATGGCAGGTATAATGCATCATATCTTACATACTAATAAAAACACTGACTGCAATGCTTTATAAGGTCATGGCTTATTGCCATCTCAACAAAAAAGGCTTAATGCAACACTGGTCTCTGCATGATCTTTGTAGTTGTACTTAATGAGGAGGAATCACAATTAATGGCTTTCTACAAACCAATGGATCACAAGTGACAGGAGCTTATTCACAATTTATGAAGACCTGATTTTTTTCTCTTGGTGGGAAGAGGGCAAGAAAATTGCAAAGAGATAATGAAAAATAACAATTACACAGAATATGGTAATGCAGGTTTATAATCAGAACCCACAGATTTGCCCATTGCAGGAGACTAATGTGCTGCAGGCTCACAGCTCCAACAGGGATGAGATTTAAGGCACACTGACAGAAAAGTACTTGGAGTAGCATTTGTGAATAAATTCCCACTGTTATAAAATGACCTAAACAGTGCATCTTTCTGTGTAATTTGTGGTTTGAAATATGAATCAGAAAAGACAGGGAGGAGAGGTGCATGGATATGGGAATGTTGAGCAGGGAGGCAGACCTTCCTCTGCTCACTCCACCAGTCTAGCAACAAATCAGTCACTATCTGACAAGCTCCTGCAACCCTCAGTACCCAGGTTTCAAAATAAGCCTTATTCCAAATACCCACAGCTAAAAATCTAACTTGTGTGTCTAAAAGCTCAAAGCCATCTGTGGCTCAAGCTGCAAGAGTTCCAATTCCCTGGCCTTTTCTAGTTCTGTCTCTAGAGTGAAAAATGCTACAAAGGATAACATTCACACCTCTGGGCATGTACAGAATTGCACCAATCTTGACACAAGTTGGTCCCTTGTTCCTTTATTTAAAAAAAAAAATACAGAAATCAGATATTTTTCTATTTAATCTCCTATAGGAAAAAAATGCAGGTTGTTTAGTAGGCAGTCTTTGAAAACCTCTTATGCACATTTACAAGTTAGCTCCATGCAACATGTGCTACCAGTTCTTTATTTCTGTTTAAGACATAAAACATCTCCACTAGGCAGGACTTCAGTCAGTAAGACTCAGATGCTTTCCTGTGGTCTGGGGGTTTATACTTTACATGAAGGAGGCTTTGGAAGAAAACTTTTCTTATTTACTTTCTCTGATCCAATTACTCTTTGGTTCTCTGCCTCAAGTTCAATCAGAGGCACAAAGATGCTCCAGTTCAGGCCAACCAGGAAAGCAATCTTCAAAGCAGCTTTCAGAAAGGCTGGGGTGAAGAATTTGAATCAACAGAAGAAAGTGGAGAAGAAATACCAGATCCTAGACCAGGACATATCAATTAGTAGTATAGAAGCATTAATCCCCACTTCTTCTCTCTAAACTTTCAAAAGTATTGTTCCTATTCAGATCACTAAAAGGTCATTTTAAACTCCTCCTAAACTGCACATATCTACACAAGTCCCTGGGAGACATCACTGGCTCCTGCAACAGGTTGCACAGCCACCCTAGAGCTTAGACCGGGAGTGTCAGTGGTATGATGCCCAAGCAGCTCAGTGGCTCAAACCTTCAACTTACTTGGCTCATTAAGATCTCCTGTGTGCCAGAACAGAAAAGCAAGATGATCTCCTTTTTCCACAATAGCTTGAAAGAGAAAAATACCAATGGAAGGATACTGCTAAAATATCAGTAACCATCTAGAATAAGAAGAGCTTCACATAGATTTGATAGTTCCATTACCTGCATCATCTATCACAATTAGAAAATTAAACCCCCTAATTTAGTAATTACGTCTCACATTAAGGAGTGTATCTAAGTGAACAGCAATATCTACATGCTCCTCCCCTCCCTCCCTTCACAACTTATTGAGAAAAACTGTTGCTACAAAGGCAAGCGAACAGCCTGCAGCCAAACAGCCGAGGTGCCTGCACCCTGCCACCCTGGGGGAGCCAGCCATGGGCTGCCTGGGCTCTGGCAGAAGCAGGACTTGGGGCGTAGTGCTGTGGAGACTTTGAAAAAAGGCACTCAGTAGAACATGCTTTGCTTGCTTACTACTAGAGAACATGCCCTTTTGCAGCAGAGGGCAGCGATAGAAAGGTAAAAACTTTACTTTTTAATGGCAGAAAAGTAAAAACAGGAATGAGCTTGGAGGGCTTTGCTTGTGGTACACCAATATAAGAATACCAATGTCAAGGGGAGCATCACTGGTTCAAAGCTTCCATGCCCACTCCCCTCTTTCCC
>NW_008607797.1:68657-89632 GCF_000691845.1 Merops nubicus
GAAGAACTTTTAGCACCTAGAACTAAATGTGTTTTCCATCTTAAGATTTTGGTTAAGCAAACCCATTGATTGTTTTCCCTGTCATAGCCAGTTACTAGGGAGATACAAATGAAGGCAGAATGATGAAACCTGGCACAGTAATTCCAGCTATGACACAGATTGTGCACTGTTAGATTAATTATTGGAGTGATTAGTTACAAAAAGAACTCCTGTTTTCCTTCTGCAGCAATACATGCAAATCAGAGCAGGCAGCTAGTGACATCAAAAGGCCTGGCCGGCACATCTGATTTTCTCCTTGCATCTGCATAAGTCCACTGATTCAGATTTATACTGATGTGGAAGAGAGAATAATCAGAGCCAGTGTACAGTATTGGAGTTAAGGTGGAAAATATCAGCAACCTTAATCTTTGTAAGAAATCAATCAAGAAGGGCTTTAATGTAGTCTTGATGTTCTATCCAAATCTGTTTTTGCATGATAGATGCATGGTAGGTAACATAGCTTGAAATCAGGGAAGAGATAATTGAAACACACATGTAAACTATTATACTATTACTCCCTGCAGGTCAGGCAGGGGGAGCGGGGACAGGATGGCTTCCAGGTGGAGCTCCTGGAACCTGAACTGCCCAATTGCACCAACCCCTGGAGAAGAAACATAGCAAGGGAAAAGAGGAGATAACAACACCCTTTGTATATTGACTTAAAAAAAAGAAATAAAGCTACAGATGTACGCAGTATAGCTAAAAATAAGAGCTGTGACACTGCAGTAGGGTGAAGATCTGTGTTAGAACCCTGTAGGTAAGAGGCTGCTTTCCTTTAGATACACTGGTAAGGACCAGAGGCAGAGAGAAGAAGGAGGGTAGAAGGAACAGGGGAGGTGCGAGGGGCTAACAGAGCAATATCAGCCATACCCTGCTCTAGGCTAACTCCAGCTTGCAGGCTTTTAGCAACAAAACTAAGCTCAATGTAGTCCAAACAAAACCAGTACTCCATGCACACTGCCCCTGTGTCCCCCTCCCCCCCACCTTTGCAGCATGGAGCACACAAGCTGAGCCAAACAGGCTGTGTGCTGGTAACACTGCTCTGATGGGAAGAGCCTTCAGGGTGACAGTGCACAGATACAAAACAATCAGTACAGTTTATGCAGGGGTCTAATGGCTTCTCAATAATGATAAGAGGAAAAAACACACCTTTGAAATCTTCAGTGCCTCTTCTACTGTAGTAGATCTGAGGATCCAGCTCTAATTCTTCATTTTTACGCACACAGTTATTTTAGTCTCTGATGTCTGAGGACAGAAACTTTGGAAATTATTCTGGGCAATGCTAAGGAAACAACTGGAAAGCAGATTCCTTTGCAGGGACTTATTTGTCATGGATTCGCTATTGTGTGTAACTATTAGAACTGATGGAAAATGGGTCTGTATCTTTTTACATAGAGTCAGAGCTGTCCTTAGTTGTGAAAGAATAATTAGTGTAAGAAACAAAGCCAGAACGTTTCATATGAACATTCATGCACAAATGGTGAACTTGTAACGTTACGCACTCATTGCAATGCTATAGACATTAATAAAGCAGACACGATTAATCTTGGTTATAAATGCACAAAAAGCCCACATATTTACCCTCCAGCCACAGCATATGGTCTGCTTGCAGTTGTAATTCCCTCCCCTATGCTCCTGGTCCAAGCGGATTTTGTTCCATCCTTCCCCCATCCTCATCCAGTTACCATAAAATATGGATAGATGGTTGAAGTCTTTCAAACAACTGCTCTAGTTTGACAGCAAGTTCGACATCTTTACACTCTGAATGGGAAATAAAGCTGAGTGACATTGCAAGTGATGACATCAGCATTAATACAGCCTCAACTTTATATTATGGATAAAACACTTCTTCAGCAATTCCCCAAACTATTGGTATCTTTCCTGGCCTTCAGCTGCAATGTGTTAGCCAAGAAAAGATGTGCTTCACATAATACGCTTGAGAAAGTGAGTTCTGGAGATCTTCACTCCAGTGATAGCTTGGAGCCGTGTACAGCGTAAAGCCCCTACACAAGGGAACTGAAACGCTGCAAACGAGCTGCTCCTGTCTCCCTGCACAGAACTTTGATGCTGATCTCCCAAACTCCATTCCTGTCTCATACTTCCACTTTCTCCCACGCTTCAGAGAGCAGCTAAGTGTAAAGCAATGGGGGACTTCCCAGCTCACCCCAGTGCTCAGACAATTCCTGACCTGTGCAAGGTGGATGTCCTGTAGGGGCTGGCTGCCTCTGTTGCATCTGACAGCTGAGACAGCAGAGGGTGCAGCCCACAGCCCATCTCAGGCTGGGTCAATGAAGCAAGTCCTTTCTGGGATCCACCAGCACATTTAACCTGAAGATGTTCTGTATTTCTGGCATCAAACTATTTTTATCAAGACCTATGCCATTTGATGTGCACGTGGTTCTCATTAGTAAGGAATGTTTTGGGCTATATGAAAAGATTAACTTTGGTGAACTTGTTCATTAGGTAAAAAACAACTTTCAGATGCAGAACTTCTGTGATCCTTACTTACCCAGGATGATTTTATGATATGAAATAAACCAGTTGCAAAAATCAGTCTTGCTTCTTGCAAATGCTGGGAGTGAACAGCAATAAAGGCCATATTCATCAAAGGTTAGTACTTGGAGTGAAGAAATCCATATGGCTTTAGACTGGAGGTGGAGGGGGGAAAGCAAAGTAGGGGGAGGAGGGGGAACATTTCAACTGGGGCCAAAAGCCATGAGAGCTGCTGAACATCTGAACAAGAGCATTGCAACAGGAAGTCTGAATGCTATTTCCAAAGATAACTCCAGCAGACAGCAACTTCGTCAAAGGCTAAAGGGAGAGAGCAGGACTCCTAACACATCTGGTACTACATGGTCACTAGAGTGGCTGGAGAGGTCAGATGAATATGCCAACTGAACAATAAAAAAATCCTGAAAGTCAGAATTGGGAATATTTAATTTCAAAGTATTTTAGTCTCATTATTAGTATATTTCACAGAGCTATTCTTCAAGAGATACTAAATATTGCATTGTTACCTGACCCAGCACAAAATAATTAAATTTGTTCAAAGCAAGAAGAGTTTTAATGCCCTGAAAAGCTTCCACAGTTACTCCAAATTTATGTAGTTCATACCTGGAACAAGTGTTGAGAGCCTCTCACTACAGAAAAGAAAGTTTAGAAACTGTGACTATTCAAGTTGGATATTTAAAGCCAACATTAAAAATAACTATTTAATTACACGAAAATGAAGTGCACTGACAAAATAAGAGAGATTTGTGTTGATTCAACATAAAACAAAATATCTCTAAGTAGTAGGCAAAAAGACCTCAGGAAGAAAAAGATGTTTCTTGTCAGCCTTGTCAGTAAAGAAAAATAGAAGACAGACAGAAAAGTCAACTTTAGCTGCTCTTGCACCCATCACCCATTTCTGTGGGAGCTGCTCAGCACTCATAGCTGGTACCTCAAAAACAGCACTGCAGATTGTCTCCCGTGTGCCAGCAGTACAATGCATACCAGGCTGCCTGGCAGGAGCTGGGGATTAAGCAAGCAAATGAGTCAGTGGCCCCAGCTCATGACCCAAGGTTTCATACTGCAGTTTAAGTGGTATTCACACCAGACCTGCTTCTACTCCATATATAACAGAGAGGAAAAAATAGTGTCAGTATCATCAAGAGATTTATAAATGGTGAGGTTTAATTACAGCAGATTGAATTCATGTCTGCATTTTATCAAACTGAGGCTGAATTGTGCCACAGACCTCAAGTCTAAGGCAAGGCACATGGAACAGACATGCTATTCTTTTGCATCCAGGCCTCAAAGGAAAGGGCCAGATGTGGGAGGTAAGGTGAAGTATCATTTAACCATAGATGTATAAATCTAGATCTTAAAGTGTGCCAAGGGAAAAAAAAAATACAAATGAACAGACCCATCTGTTGTTGTTGGTTAAGTTGATTATAGCCCATCCCAATGTGAAAGAAATTCCAGTGTACTGTACAGCTTTTCACCATGATGGAGCCAACTGCACGCCTAAGCTTCCCCAAGAGATAAGGGGGAATGTTTTATACAACTAAAAGCTATGAGATAGTGGATTACATTTTCTCCTTACCAGCACATGCCGTGTAACTGAGATTAAGTCGGCAGACCCGGTATTCAGAAAAGCTTGCAACACGCTATCAGACTTCCCATGGCTTCTTTGCACTTCCTCACACTGAAGCAAAATGAAAGTTATTCAAAAGACTGAGAAAATGTCAGTTTAAGATATTCCTGTGAGAATTTGGCACCAGTTATCTTGCTTAGTGTTTTCACTGTAAATTAATTAGCTCTTCTACAGACACATTTTCTATTTATAACACTTTCCGCTGTGATATTGATGCTGACTTCATCATGCCTAAGTATTAGATGCCATCTGTGGATGCCCTGCTGTTTCACCCACAAGTCAAACAAACAAACCACAACAGAAAGCACTGCTCTCAGTGCTTTCAGAAGCAGAGCTGACAATGTATTTTAAGTTTGACGGTACATAACGGACAACATGTGTCCATATATGAAACAAACAAACAAAATCACACAAGTAGCTGCTCTGGTCTTCTGTAAAAGAAGGATGTTGACCCACTTGCCCACCACCACTGAAAGTTTCTCATACCCTAACCATAAGGATGCATACATCTCCTCAATCTTTACTTTCCATTAATATAACCTTTAGGAAACTGAACCAAACACCGCCTGGAACGAAGTCATTGGAGAAACACTCCATGCAAGCTTTCAGCACTCTGAAGTCAACTGGAGAGGAAAATATCACAGAGAAATCTAGCCATTCAAAAGAAAAAAATATTCAGTTTCTCATTGAATCCTGTGTAGAATCAGAATTTTCCTGCCTTTTCCACCCTAGTCTTTGCTTTCTGTCCTCCAACCACATGTCAGCTGCAGCCTTCAGGCATTCTTGAGTAATTAGGATGTGCAGGTTCATAGCATGCAGTCTACTAATAGCTCTCCCAGTCCCCTCCTGCTGGTGGATGTTGCTAGTGTCTCCCAGCCCACCCATCAGACCTGAGTCAGCATCCCACAGGAAACAGTGAGATGCCAAAGGAAAGCGGTAGTACCAGGCACCTCAGGGAGCACATCAGAGAGGACACCTTGAGTACTGTGTCCAGTTTGGGGCACCACGTTGTAAGTAGTACATTGATGTCCTTCTCTGGACCCACTCCAGCACAACGAGGCTGGTAAGGCTTGTTCTCCAGACCTCTCATGAAGACTGGCTGAGAGAAATGGGGTTCTTTAGTCCAGAGAAGAGAACACTGAGAGGAGACCTTATTGGTCTCTACAACTACGTAAAATGAGGTTGTAGTGAGGTTGATGTTGGTCTCGTCTCCCAAATTACTCATGATAGGATGAGGGGAAATGGCCTCAAGTTGCACCAGGGAATATTTCAATTAGATATTAGGAAGAATTTCTTCACTGAGAGAGTGGTTAGACGCTGGAATGGGCTGCCCAGGGAGATGGTGGAGACATCATCCCTGGAGGTGTTCAAAAAACGAGCAGATGTAGCACTTGAGGCTATGATCTAGTGGTTAGGGAAATGTTAGGAGGAAGGTTGGACTTGATGATCCTAGAGGTCCTTTCCAGCCATAGTGATTCTATGACAATTTTTGTTGCCCTCTCTTGTTAGCAGCAGCTCTCCTCCACCTCCAGGAGCCCAGGCCAGGAATGATGAACTCTGGTTATAAAGAACTGGGTTATAAAGATGGGACTCTCTCTGATATTTTACAACTACCTTTTATTGTAGACAGCATCCTCCTAGATGGGATAAATAAAGCCAACAATAATAAGAAGTTCCACAGGCTGATCTGCAAAGTTTTTGGTGAACAAGTTGGAGTTTGGGCTTTTAAATTTTTTAAATTTTTTTATTTCTCTTTAAAAATATCAGGCTCCAAAATAATTATTCCAAACTCTTATGATTTCTAATAGTATGTTTTCAAAAAGGTGCTAGGAAGAGAGAAAGATATTTTAAGGTCTTTTTCAGCTTTGTCATTCCTTCTCTTTCTCTTATAATAGCGTGCAGCTCTTCTATAGCACTTTCAGGACGACTGTGGAATGTTGTTGATAATATTTCACTTCCCTGTGCATAAGTTGTGAAAAGCCACAAAATAGACTATATCCAAACCAGTAAGGTTCACATACCAAAGACAACTCCACTGCTTTCTTCACTGAGCTGCTCTGTCTCTTCATAAGGGGTTCAACGTATTAATAAAATGCAGAATAAGTTAGAGTCATAGAAGCATTTTGGTTGGAAGAGACTTTTAAAATCAACAAGTCCAATCACTAAGCCAGCACTTCCAGGTCACCACTAAGCCATGTCCCTAAGCATCTCATCTACACATCCTTTAAATACCTTCAGGGATGGTGACTCTACCACTTCCCTGGTCAGTCTTTTCCAGTGCTAGACAACCCTTTTGGGGAAGAAATGTTTCTTCTTATCCTGTCTAAAACTACCCTGGTGCAACCTGAGGCCATTTCCTCTTGTCCTATCATTTGTTACCTATGAGAAGAGACCCACACCCATCTGTCTACAATCTCCTTTCAGGTAATTGTAGAGAGTGATAAGGTTTCCACTGAGCCTTCTTTTCTCCAGGTCAAACAATCCCAGTTCCCTCAGCCACTCTTGATAAAACTTTTCTAGATTCTTCACCATCTTCACAGTCCTTTGGAAATATAGGTCATGGGAAACAAAATAATAGATAGAAAATACTTTAAACCTTTGCTTTAACCCCAAGTGGCAGAGCTGCTATCTCACAATAAATTTCATGTAATCCCCTACAGATAAATGACATGTAAATTAAAAAATAAATAAATAAAAATTACTTCAACTGGGAATAGGTAGCTGGTATTCTTCAACTGAATATCTGAAAAAACTACACAAAATTCCTGACCTCACCTCCAAGAATCTGGTTTAGTGCTATCATTAGAAATATGTTGAACAAGTGTTTTGTTTCCTTTAACATATTTAAAAAAAATCAATCTTAACTTTTGCAAGGTATATAGCTTATGAGAGAATACAGGGTAGGCAATCTGGAAAAATTGCCAAGAAGTCTTGGGAGACAGGAAAACATGGTGTGAAAGGGGTGCACCTGAAGAACATATATTTCTCTGCAGTGATTTGCAGACTCCTGAGAGTGGAAAACCCTGCATGATGCATTCAGGAGATTGTTGCTCAAGCAACCACAAAGATAATGTTGTGCACTAAAAAGAGCATGAAGAAGCTCTATAGGAAAAGCTGTCCTCAGTCTAACAACATTTTTCTTTCTCTGGATATAGTATGATAGAAAAGGAAAACTTACTGCTTTCATGAATTCTTATCACCATTTATAGCATCCTTATATAACACACATTAGTGTTTCACACATTCAAGACGTGTGAAAGCATCCTCATACTACAAATATTTCCCCATCAGAGTGCAGGAGAGGTTCTTGGAGATACGCATTATCACAGACCAATAATTAGTAAACATTTCTCGATGATAGCTTTCCCTAAATCTTCATACAGGACCCAAAGGTCCATTTCATTTGGTGCTACATATAACCAAAAGTAAAACCCGTTGCCTGGAGTCTTATTGTTCTGGATTCAGTTCCATGAACATTGACCAGTTTTCTCCCTCACATTCTTACCACCATTTCCGATTTAACTCCACACAGGAAGAAAAATAAATTGTATGTATATCTATATCTCTCGACCAAGTATCCTTGTCCACCTTGGAAAACAACTGACATGCTTTATATCTCCAGTGGCTCACAATACTAATTCACAGTTAAAAATCAGGGTTTTATCTTGGCTAACACACCATGAAGAGTACTAGCTAGCTAATGGTTGTATGTGTTTCTTATAAAACTGGGGACACATCTTAAACTTATTTGTAGCACTTAAGAATTCCTCAACCCTGTTTTCAGAGGTTAGTGACTCCAAACCAGCTAGAAGGGAAAAAAAAAAAAAATCAAACAAACAAAAACCTGCAAAAATTATCCAGCTGCAGCCTTGAGGTTCTTTAGTAACATTTTAAACATACCTTTTTTTTTTTCAGTACCCCTGAAAAAAATCCTCAACTATAGCCACTTAAGACTGCAAAATGACTAATTAAATTATTGAGACTCTAAACAATCACATTCCAGAGGCATAATAAGAACAAGACACATTGTCTGAAAGGCTTTGATGCTATACCACATGCTTAGATTCGGCAGCTTTTCCTTGATTACACACTTCCTAAAACACTGAAGTCCATCAAATTCCTGCAAGGCTAGCATAAGATGTTCTTGGCCAAACATCTTCTAATTCTTGCACATACTATCTCAAATAACAAGTGAAAGTGGCATACGGTCCTGTGATCTGTTTTCCATTAATATTACAGATCATCTCCTCTTATGCAAGTTTTAGTGGAAAGTGATGTAATGATTAAGTAAGACCCGAGTTAAAAGCAGCGAGGACTTCAGAGGCCACATGACACAGATAGCAAAAGAAGTGTTTGACTTGGGGGGGGGGGGGAAAAAAAAAAAAAAAAAGTCAAAAACAGAGGTATGAAAAAGGAAAAAACAGACATGGATACAAGAATAAGCTGAAAAAATATGAAGCAAAGCACACAAAGTACCCCATCAAGGAAAACACTTTATTTACAATATATTCTTAAGCCTTCTAATTACAGATAAGAAATACAGCAGAAACCAAGGGAAAATTAAATGCTAAATTCCTCCCCAGCCCTATGTAGTAGAATGAAGTTTGTAACAAGATTCACATAATGCAATGAACGTACCAGAGTCACTTACTGACATTAAGCTTGTTTTATCTTTCTAAGGACTCTTTCAAGAGAAAACAGTTTCATCATGAGAACAGACCCAGTAATTACATGCAGGTCTTTCCCCTTCTCAGTGATGAAGTACTGGCCATGCCTAGACTCAGCTTGGTGCGTGTCTAGCACAACATCAAAAAAGACTGAAAGCGCATCAGGTCTCCTGGAAGTCCTCAGTTACTAAACTGGGAAAGCACTAAGTACAAATAAGAGGGAAATGATGGATCTGAGGAACTATTCTTTTGACATTTATGCTAAAGGTTCTTCCAGAAACAGTTTATAACCAGGCAACTAGTCTTACCAGTGCCCATAGCTTCCTAATCAAATTAGAAAGATTGAGTCATTAGGGTCAAGTGACCAGCCACAAAATGATTAAAGACAGTAATCAAGAAATCGAAACTAATTAGTACCTAAGCTTATTAAAATGGCTTAGAAATAAACTATTTCTACCTGAATTTATGTCTAGAAGGCCAATTTTGAAAAATTACAAAAGTTTCTTGAATTGGTAGGTACAACTCACGGTATTCTTGAGCAGAATTAAAATGTGCTGGATTTAAACTGGGACACTGAAGAATACACTAATAAAATGCATGATTCCAAGTCAGCATTTTCAGGTGAATAAGCAGATTGTGATGGGTCAAGTGTCACATGGCTTGAGTCATCTCACACAGACTTTGTAGTCAGCTCATCTGCGTGGGATTGAAGACTACATCTTCAAATACCCAACTTTGGGAAATTTTGCTCCTAAGCGTAAGAGCAATATAAATAATTGTTTTCAGAAGTTCTGAGAGACAAAGTGGAGAAAGCTAGAGAACATGCAGTCTCTCTCGATTTAGTTATTGGAAAGCCTCAAAGTCTCAGATTTTTGTTTATGTGAACACCCAGAAGCTGAAGTACACTCTTGGGCTTGTTTAGTACACAGAACTGGATAAGATGCCACCAAATTTCTAGCTTTTATTAACAGAAACATTGCAAATGCCACTCTTCATCATGGCATTTCAGCATGTTTGTATTTATTCTCCACTAAAGCCCAGAAGTGAAGATAAGCAGAAAAATTAGAAGTTGTAGAGAAAAGAGAAAATTCATCCAACTATTTTATATATCAAATTGAATTCTGATTTTCCGTAAGGATTTTGACTTGGTTTTATTAGGAACGTGACTCCAAAGAGTTTTATGCATTCACAATATATGCTATGCATGTGCAAAGACAGTCCTTTTGGAGACAACACTTCTAAAAACTGTGAAATTAAACACATTATTCTTCCCATAGTTGGGTTTTCTTGCTAGATCAGTCTCTGCTGAAAGCTGTCAACACATTAAGGAGCACATTTCCTTGTGTCTCCAAAGATCTTACCTCAAAGTACACTTACAGATTTTTCTTTTGGGAACAAATAAAATCACAATATGCATAACTAACTGGATAATCTAGAGTAATAACATAGCAAGTATTTTTAAGTTCAGAATTAGTGGTTTGATTATTATAATCAAAAGAAACCCAGAATTTTTTTTTTTTTAAAATGACAGCTATACTACTCCAGCCCTTTGTACTTTGATACATTTCTTGGGCTGCAGCATCACCCTGATTTGTGAAAAATGAGTTCGCTCTCCTATTCCATACAGCAAACATATCAAACCCAGTACATACTATCTCCTACAAGAAGGCAAACATCACCTCTTTCAATGTAGCAAGAGGCTAACTCCTGAAATTAATTGTATACCTTTTCTTTCCTTCAGAAAGCCTACCAAGGAAAGTGAAAGCAGCATCCTTACTGGAAGAGTGAGGGAGGAAAGCCACTCCTACTTGCCATACAAGCAGAAACTACAAGTAGTGAAGCTGTGCTGACAACTTTATACTTAATTATGTGAATTCCACCTATGCCCAGGCCACCTTTTCTTCTTGTAACCACTAAGGCTAACCATTGTTGTAGTATGGTGTGTGTTTTGGCCTTTTCTTTTTTTGTTATTTTTTTGTTTTCAAACTAGACAGTCTCTTGGAATCAGTCTTGGACTACCCTTTTGCAACCCTGTCAACTCAAATACAGCTGAGGATGTATGGGATAGTGGAATACAGTTATCTGACAGACATTGTGATTTCAAACAAATGTAAATTATGGTTTTTTTAAAAGTATTTTTCAATATTTAAAATTTTTTAAAGTAACCAACATTCTTTAGAAGGTTTTATTTTTATTTCAGTTTTAAAGTACAAACTTGAAAACTGATACAGAAAATAGGTCTCAAAGAGACATGCTGGCAATCAGCACGAACAAAAATTGGAGATATTATCCCCCATCACCACACTGTCCTTCAGGAAGCTAATCAAATATATTACCTTTTAAGCAGAAAAAAAAGTAATTATATTCCTTTTCAAAGTTTTCCCCTTTCTTACTTACACCACACCCTAATATTTTTTGACTGCTCACTCAATTCTCACCACAGTTTGTTGGCTAATTCTTGATGCCCTCTATCTGACCTTCAGGTACAAAATCACATCAGTTCTTTCAGAGCTATGGCTGCAGCAGTGTCTCACACACCTCCAGAGGGTTGCATTTGCATCATTGTCTTAAGCGAGCACACTGCAGAGGTTCAGCTCGTTTGGCCTGAGACAGGACTGCTCTGGCTGGTGGGAGAAGGCATCTCTGGCTTTGGCCAGGGTAAGGGTAGGAGCACATCTGGACTGAGGGGCAGGGATGCACCGCTGTGCCCTGCTAACTCCTTCAATAGAGCAGGGGGCTCTGAGCTCACCTTTGTAGGTGCCTGTGCACGTCAGCATGGGCTGCATCCAGGCCACTGGTATCAAATACCAAGTTTACTTAAAATTTGTCCCAGTAAATGGATTGCTACAAATGCAACGTGAACCGCACAGGACAGCACACAACTCTGCCTGCTGCCTTACACAGAAAAAAATTAGTAATAAAATTAACATACATAGCACATTTCTCAGGGTCACATGAGATAAGCAACATGTCTGGCAGTACTTCAGTTTGAGCTTGCTCTATTTCTAAATGCGTACATTTCTTAAGTTTGGTTACCAAATGTTGCACTGTTATTACCATGGCTTCCCGATGTCCTCTAGCCCATGCCTTTTTTTTTTTTTTTTTTTGCATTTTGCCGGATGCTATGTGGTCTTTGTAGTAGTAGCTGTTGGTGATAGTGACCTGGAAGCATTCATTAGGGCAGAGCTTCTTAACACTAAATCATTTATGCAGGAAAATCAGTACTAAGCAACCCCAAGTCCCTCTATTTGTTCTTGCTTACATTAAGTCTTCAGACATTCTGGTTACTGTGCTGTAAAGAATGTAAGCCTACTGTTTGTTAGCACTGAAAACATTTTAATTTGGCTCTACTATAAAACAAACCTATTCTTAACAAGAGCAACAAAAAATCAAAATCACATTAAAGTAGTTACAGCAAATTTCCCAGGTAATGAAGAAAAGTATAGTCCTTCACTTCCACCTCTATCATTAGTCACACATGTTGAATTTTAAAATATTTTTCCATGATCATGGACTATACGCCTTGGGAAAACAAATATCTGGGGGAGGGAGAGGAATTTGCTTTGGAACATTTCTCTAACAGTAGTTTTTTCATCCATTGATTTACAAGCCACTGATTTACAAGCTGTGAATGAATAGTAGCCTTCAACAACAGGAAGCCATGCCATTGAGAAACCCTATAGTGTCAGGTGGAGCCTGGAGACAAGCCTGTCTGCTAGCAGGGAAATTCACTCCAGGAGCCCCCCGTAATCAGAGCTGTTAACCAGAAGGAAATGTCTTCAGTACTCTTACATGGCCCTTAATCAGATACTGACAGAGCCCCTTTGATCAATGCATTTTCAGAACGAGGGTAACTGCAGTTTACAGTATGTCTACACAGATTTCACAGCCAGGTCCCAATGTGCACAGCCAGGGGAACTACTCTGACTTCACACTCTGCTCTCCTCTTTTCCTTCTGTCTCAGAAGATGGAGTCAAAGAGACTTGAAAATAAGCAGCACGGAGCACCAAGGATGCACAATAGCTTTGCTGGTCCCCTGCACATGGCAGGGAGACAACATTCGCTTGTCTGTCCCAAAGCACTTAACAGACCTGGGGCTGGGGCAGCAGGAAAGAATGTACACTTAAGTATTTTTGAAGAGTCCAGGTGGATGGATCCAGCGCTGGAGAATCAGGCTAAGTCTCCCATATATCTACTCTGTTCTACATAATATTGCAAGGAAGTATTAGTGAAAATTAAGACCCTATATCCTGGAAAACTACCTCAGAGTGAATTACTTCACTCAACTACTAAGCATTAGATGTGAAATAACTAAGACAGGAGTATTGCATGAAAACAACTGGCTTCACCCAGAAAAGCACAATGCAAAACGCTGCAGCGTTTGGTGCGTGAGAAGCCAAGGGAGGCAGCTATCAACATTCCTTGTTCCTCATCGCGGCGGCACAAGGTAAAAGCTGGCACACCCCAGGACTAATTTCTTCAATTGCAAAAGTAATTTGGGAAACCTGAAAGGTTTATGTGTTTTTATTGGTAAAAGCAATAAAACCAGAAACCTCTGTTTCTAATAAGCAGAAGACCACAACAAGAGGTTTCACACATTATAGAAGGAAGAGTGAAAGAAAAGGAGACTGGTTGCAGAGACAACAGTTTTAAGTCCCCTTCCACTAAAAGAATGTTCTGTGAGCAGAGAGATCATCAAGAACAACAGGAATATATTAATCAGGCAGTCATTCCCCATCCTCTTACATCACCTGGCTGTACCCTGGTACAGCAGGGGTCCAGAGCAGTGGGTGATCATACATAGCAAATGCAGTGAACTGTGCAGCACATATGGTATATACATTGCAGAAACATAAGATAAAAGCTCACCTGCTGTTCTGTGGCTTTCTTAATAGAGTGCCTATGAACCACCGGGTGAATTAAGAGTAGAGTAGCAGCTTTAACTCTGGATTTCCTCACCTCTGTGTTAGAACACTTTTCTTGTTTCATTTAAGTACTTATTAAGTCACTGAGGAAATGAAGGAAATGAAGAATGTTAATACAGAGGGTAATTTAAATGGAGCAAAGGAACCTTCTCAATTTTACACAATCTCATTACACAGCAAAAGACAGCCCACAACACAAATCAGATATAAGAGATCTGTTCCATAGCAGACATAATAGTAATAGGAATAATTATAGGCATTTAAAAAACCCACAAGTGGCTCAAAATTTTGGAAAAATACTAGCACTATTATTCACAAATACATCAAGGAGTCACATAAGGCCAAAATTAGCACTGAAATGCCCTAAAAGGGTGCATACTTTCGACAATGAAGGGGAGGAAAAATTAGAATATCTGAAAAAGAAATGGTGTTTCATTTTAAGTTTGATACTGCACCTGTATGTAATGTATATGTATTTCATTAGGCATACAATTAGTTTGGATAATGGCAGCACCCAGAAAACTCACAGCTAAGATCCAAACTCAGGTTTACTGCTTATAGAAAGAGACAAGATAAAGTATTGTGCCCCAGACTGATCCCACCTAATTTTTCTTGCCCCAGCCAAGAAAACAAATCAAAAATAAAATAATAGCTCCATATCTTGATCTAGACCATATATAAAAATTGAGATTTTGTAAGGTTTTGTTTTTGGTATTTTCCTGAAAGAAAACAATTTTCCTGGACTTCCATCAATTCCACCTGCCATACAAGGCATATCATATCATCCTGGTTTTCTACTAAATAAGTATTAGATTTTCCTTCATGCATAGAATAGATAGAATAGAATAGGCTTATCATAGAATCATTATATTGTTTGTAGTGGGAATGACCCTCTAAGTAATCATTTCTCTTTTTAAGGCTAACTCTGCTATGCATTTAGCGTAATCTTTTAATACAGAAACTGAAACATTTCTCTACTGCTTTTTGCATTATTCCATGATACTTAAGGAACATGAACAGACCTTAGGGACAGTTAACAGTTGATGTTTTCTGTTCCTTAGTAAAGAATTTTTATCCTTGTTGTCAAGTATCATAGCCAAAAAAGAAGTTTTACGAGCTATCATAAGACACAAAGCAATCCTATCTTTAAATCTGTATTTTACGTGCTCTCATTCATCCATATATTCCCTTCGATTAAGAAAAAAAAAAAAAAAAAAAGGCAAGAAATGGTAGGGTGGGATAAAGAGATTCAATACATGCTTAAGGAGGTTGTGTTATTGATAAATGACTAAACAAGTGTAATAAATGTCCTAGAAGGTGCATTTTACAACTCTGTACCAAATTATAGGAGTGCCTATTCCTTGTGCTTTAAGAGATACCACCAGCTTTTGGAAACAGCTCTTATTTTTGCCTCAGTCTCTCCCCCTCCTCACCTCTCTGCTGAATTCTGAAACCCCTGCAGGGCTCATGCCCCTCACCCGCGGGAAGCAGAGCCAGGTAGCTAAGGAGCCCCTTGCAGAGCCCAACATTGACCTGCAGTGGGCAAATGTTCAGAATTAACTGGTGCTCAGCAGGACTAAGAGGCTACCAGGCATTGAGTAGGAATGATAAAACCCAGAACGTCAACCAATTATGAGAGTTCTGATTCAGTATTTTAGTTCTTGCTCCTAATTTCTGTTAAAACATTTCATAAAATGAAAACCTGGGGGGGGGGAAAAAAAATAAGCTTTTTATTTTGTCTTACCATTATGCTTTTTGTCTCCTTATCTGCAGTATGGACAAAAACTTCAAGGATGCATGACCTTTTCAGGGAGAATGGAGACCAAGACATCACCAAAGAAAGCTTACACTATCAGCTTGACAGCCTTCCTCCCTATTATATAACCTTTTATTTCAACAACTTTATACTGAAAAGAAAAATAAAAAAAGGAAACCAACTCAAAATGTGGAGAGGGAAGCTTTCATTCAAGTCCATAGGCAGTTGTGTTCCTCCTCGATATCCAAAGACAGCTGATACATATTGAAACAAAGAGAATGACATTAACAAGCTTTAATATGGCTTCAATGAACTTGATTAGTCTAGAGCTTTGTGCCTGTCCTGACAGAGCTCAAGTGTCTTGAGGAGACAGCAAAGCATGGAAGTGGAAATCCTTACTAGCTGTTGTATGATGGAAGTCAGATGTTAGGTTATTGTTGTCCTTGTGGATGTTTATACATATACATTTTTAAAGCAAAACATAAACAAACAAGTGAAACAACAGTATAAGCCTAAATACAAGGCCAACCTTGTGTGCTAGCCCATAGATTGAATGCAGATGTAGGACTTGGTAATTACGCCTGATTCGAGCTGCCTGAAGTGCATAAAAGCAGTTGTTTTGGAAATGAAGGGAGTGACTAGGGTAATGTAAACCTAATTTATCTTTTTGCTGCACATGGCAATAGATTAAAGTAAATGCAAACAAATTAATCATGGAGGAAAAAAAAAATCTTCAGAGAGGGCACTTACACACTATCATCCTTCAAAAATGAAATGTTTAAATATTACTGTTTCAGAACTTGTATTCTAATTATTCAGATCTGCAACCTGATCAAAAAGCTGAACTATTTTAGGAAGTTCTATATTTATTGAACACATGCTTCTAAAAATGCATAATTAAAGTGGCTGTGAATTCATCAGGAAGAGATTACAGACACCTGCCTGACCCCATCAGTGGGGAGCCTGCTTCACAGCATTTGGATCAAGACCTTGTGCTTGGAAAAGGCTGAATGCTAACAATGGCTTTTCCAGATAATGACACTGATACAAAATGATGCTTGGAAGCAGTCACTGTAGATGTATCATATAAATTCATAAAAGTTTCTGGTTTTTTTGCTTTACAGAGATTTGAAACTTTTCCAACACTTTACCCAAAGAAGTGAAATTTGACTGCGTATCAGCAGTACACAGAATTCCTAAGCTGCCCTGATATCCTTTCAAGGTGAATTGGACATGCTGAATGTTTGGTCTAATTATTAAAACTCTTCTGACATCCCCACCTGAATCCAAAATTTCTTGTTTATCTCAATGCAGCCTACTAGACACTGTCAATCACACTGAGTGCACAAACATTTCATTAAACTTAATGAAAATGTTACATTAAACACTGATGTAGGATAACAATCCATTACTTATAGTATTATCACAGATGAAAAAAATCACTTTTTTTCTTTGTGAAATAAGATCTGATGTTTATTAACTATCAATAGCTATACTGAGGACAGTATTAAAAGTGTTCACAATCCTTACTCTTTGCTTAACATTCTTACCACATAACTCAAAATGTTGCCATTACACGGAAAGAGTATTTTAGTGAAGTAATTCTAAAGGCAAAAACATCACAAAAGACCCACACTCCTCTGAGATTAAACACATGTATTGCCACCATGACTACTTTTGTAATAGCGGTATTATGCTTCATTTCAAATTTTGTCCCTTCTAACTATATGAAAAAGCAGATTTACAGTCTGTTATAGGGCTAGTCTATTGCTCTGTACAAGTCAAGTCACGTTATGCAGCCACTATGCATGCAAACACAATATTCCAGGTTTCTACACCAAAAGCCAGTTAAGAATGAAGGAAGGCCTCAAACCCCCCTCAGTACAACATCATCATACCTCAGCTCCAAAGTTTACCTGCAATTTTTTGTATAACCTCAAACAAGTCACTGAGGTACACTTATTTTAAGGGCATTGACCTAATAGGCATTGCAAGAAATTTATATATGTCTTCTATTTTTTAGAGTAGTTGCAAGAGCATACAGGTTCTAGTAGTGAACTAGTGAGATTTAGACTCCCTGTCCCTGTGCTCAAAGGATGTAGAAAAAAAAAAAAAAGCAGATCAAAATGCTCTCTCACCCACCCTGAGTTTTGTCACTTTTGTCTGGGGTCTAGCTGCTTTAGAGCACAGACTGTATGTACAATGTTTTTTTGCGGAGAAAGCCCCTCAAGTGGAACCTCCAAGAACAATACAAATATTCATTTTCTGTGCCACTTGAGCTTTTCTCAGCATTCTGCACCATGAAGCTGTGCAGGGATTCTTGCTGTGGCCACAGACACAAAGAGTCTGAATGAAGCAGAAAAAGGCTGAAGAGACCCATATCTAAAGCTAGCTTTCCTGTGACATCACTAGTAATTATTTCTACTGATGTGTTTTAGGGTTTTTGTTGTTGTTGTTGTCGTTGTTTTGGCTGAATATTGTAGGGTTGAATAAAATCAGGCTGAGAGGAAGTACATAAAAGCACTTCCATCACTACAGAGCAGCAAAATGTTGTTGTAGTTTTTTAATCCTCCCCTTTGGTTGCTGCATTTAAAACCTGTTCATGTCAGATTGTAGCCCTGCAAAGAAAGACAGGATGTTACATTTCTAATGTCTCAAATTTACACGTTCCATATTAATAAAAAGAAAAATATCACAACAGCTTCTGTGCCATTCTATAAGAGTTTTAAACCAGGATAATGAGCTAAATATCTCCTTCATTTCAGATAATTAGAGGCTCAAATGCACTTTAAAGCATTAGTGATTGGTGTAGCTTTAGCCTGAATGATACAGTAGAGCATAAGCCCGTAAAAATAAATCTCACAGAAGGAAGAAGCACAGAAAAGGGTGTTTTGGGGTGGCTTCCTCAGGGCAAGGGTGCCATGAGCAAGCAGCATGTGGCTGCCTCACTTGCACAGGCTCTTTCCACAGTACCCCCGACACATTTTGGTTTCTGAGCCACTTACATACTGAATTGCAAAAAGGCTATGTACAGGACCATTCACAGAAGAAGAGACCTTTGAACTAGGACTGCATTTTAGTGTTGTAGAAGTTGGGGGTTTTTTGTTTGCTTGTGTTTGGGTGTTTTTTTTTTTTTTGGGGGGGGGCGGGAGAGGGGGAAGAGGGTATGGAGGGTTTTTTTGAATGACTTTTCCTGTTTGATCATGAAGGCCAAGGCAGCAGAGGCAGTAGTAGCAGGGAACATTAACCTACCACAGTGAAAGAGATCACTGCAGCGTCAGAGGCGGTGAAGTCAAAAGCACAACAGCTCAAACCAATACAACAAACATACAGGAAATCAGACTCAAGAGGTTAAAAAAAAAAAATTTAAAAAAGTAGGCTGTTCATTTTGAACACAGTGACATTAAATTCAAATTTAAAGGCAATATAAGAGTCACTGTGACCATTTCAAAGTACTCAGCCTAGTGGTTTATGAAAACAAGATGAAGACCCTCTCAGAACAGGATTCCTCCCCACTGCTCCACCCAACACACAGAGTTTGGATCATGCAACCCTAGAATGATTTTTTTTTAAGGGAAATTCAGTGTCTTGTGTCACCTTTGAGAGGCTCTGCTTTCAAGTTAGAGGAACCCCTGTGCCTATGGTGGGGAGATCCTTCTCCTGGCCAGGAGGGTCCCAACAACGAGCCATTTTCTTCAGAGTTTCATGGTAACAACCTTATCAACTCCTGTGGGCAACTCTGGCCACACTTCCTGGCAGAAACAGCAGAGCTCAATACACCTATACTCTGTATAATAACACCAGGGCCATAGCATCAGACAGTAATTTTCTTTCTTCTCCTCATAGAACAAAAGGAGGGGGAAGGAGAAAAAAAAAAAAAACAAAACAATCAGTGTTCCAAGTTGTGCTTTAATAACTTGTTTCCATTTCAAGGATGTTTCACTTTCTCCAAAAATAAGCAGCCTTTGACTGAAAGTTCTTGATTTTTACTACCTGGCAATGCACAAGTAGTTCTTATCTGAGAGCAATGTAGGTAAGGTGTCTAAGGTTATGTTCCATGTAGTTTAGATACTGGTTCAACTCCCTCCCCTATTCAAAAATCAAACTAGTATTTTCCGGATCCATACTGCTAGCTTGCTTTCCGGAAGGCTGACTCCATGCTGTGGAGCCAGCACCGCCGTGGAGCTGCGGGTGCTCCAGGAGGTGTCACTGTTCTGCAGGAACCTTCCCGGCAGAGCGGGCAGCTCCACAGCCGGGCAGCCCACGCTCACGTCGCCCAAGTGGGACAAAGGTTTCAAAATAGGTCTCCAATCGGTTCAGCTGCTCTGCGTTTGCTCCCAGTGAATACAGATGTACCATTTACACAAGCCTTTTCTCTAATACATAATTAATAATTTAATCTAGGCTATTAATTTTGGTCTCTGATCATTTCATGTTTGCTGAAATGTAAAGAATGTTAACCTCCCTTTCCCTCTCAGGATGTATGCTGTTCTGGTATTTCAGCAAGAGCAAAAACTGGGGAACAGGGTGGAGGAGGAGAGCTTCCAGACAGGACAATAGACAGGTGCCTCCTCTGCTCCTTCAACCATGCACTCCTAGCAGAGGAAAGTCTACACCTCTACTGTCTTCAAGCATTTCCCCCCCCCAGGATCAATTCTTATTGCAATCCAGAAATGCCTAGACTTAAAATACCTGTTAGATCACCTGGATTATCTCTCAAAAGAGCAAGGTGCACTAGAAAAAACAGAGTCATTTTCTTCGCAAAACAAACCTGTAAGCTCCATAAAGTGAATGCGGTAGCAGCTCTTAGACCCTCCTTTAGTGTTATTTTGCTAAAGTAATTCACATACATACTAGATGACCACTTTATTATGAGTTTTGGGTTGTTTGTTTTCTAAATAAAGACCATCTTTCTTTTCTCATAGAATAAAGCTCAAAAGAAAAAGAGAAGTCTTATATTAGGGCACTGGGCTGCGCAACTGCTTCTGTAAAAATATTTCTGAGATTTTATCCTCTCTCTACCTTACCCAGTTCTCACCCTGCACATTAAGGGCATTGCTTACAGCAAAAATGTGGCTGCTATTTCTTGCCTTGAATTCTTGATTGTTTATGGAAATTGTTTTGATCCCAAAAAGTTTACTTTGACAGTTCTCCCAGTGTTTGTAAGTATAAAACTCTAGGAGATGTCCTTGTTCAGGAATCCAAAACCTTTTAAGGCATATCTGCAAACTGCTTTCTATCCTCAGATATATAACTATGCAATATTTCCTCATTATGTCCACTCAAATGACAGCATAATGAACTCTTCATAAATTTCATTGTGGCACGTTAAAATAGTCCATGCCATGAGACTGTCCAAATCCAAATTAACACTTTCTTAGAAATGGTTTCTGCTCAATAAAGAATTATTTTGTTAATTGGTGTAATTTTCAGTGGGAGACATGGTAGGG
>NW_008607797.1:89663-109113 GCF_000691845.1 Merops nubicus
AAGTATAGGTAAAGGCAACCCAGCTGGATTGCCTCTAACCCCCATTAAATTGATACACACAATGTTTTAGGTGGACACTTCCCCATAGATAGACCCCATCAGCTATTACTATGTAGGATTAACTGAGACTTGCTACACAATGTGAAAAAAAGAAAAGCTGAGATAAACAGTGGTAATAACTTTGTAAAGATATCTCTTTAATGAGGTCTTTTTGTCCCCACCACCATCCCAATTTTAATAATTCAGCTAATCAAGGTATCACTATATTTACAGAGGCGCAGGCATGAAAGTGGTTTTATGATAATTCAAGTGAAGTAGTTGTAGCACTTCAGGCTGCTTCTATCACCATGTTCCCACCAGTGACCAGTTCCCTTGGCACTCAATGTTCTGCTAGTGCCCCACTTATACTCCAAGGAAAAAAAAAAAAAAGAAAAATAAATAAAACCCCAAGAACTCACAAACCCAAAACAAAATGGCCAAGCCAAATACACTGAAGCATTCCCTTTTGCTGGGAGCTCTTCAAGGCACGCAGCAAAGATGGGTTTCCATTTTTCTTTCATTCAGGGTTAATAAAAAGCTGAGCAGCCATGGATGAAGATGAAACCCACAGAAATGTAAAAGGTTTTAAAATTGAAACTGTTGGCCTTTAAGTGGCTGTAGATAATAGCTGAGCTACAACCACGCTGCTTTTAATCTAACAGCACTGAGTGACAAATGATAGCACGAGGTGGAGAGGAATGACCCCCCTGCAGAGTCTTGCTCTTTAGTGAGTTACTAATCAAATATGAAAATAAGCATGGCATCAAGAGCACCTTTTAGTTTATGAAGGGACTTGAAATAAATCCCCACATACATCTCATGCAGTTGAGTTAGAAATTAACAAAAGGTTTTCCATCTGGAAATAATCATTTGGTGTAAACTTTTCTTTTTACCAGAAGACCAAACATCGAAGTGTAAACAGGGGATTTTGGAAGCCTTTAACGAGCTATAGCATAGCTGAAGCTGAAAATGACATCTAAACTATGGGTGTAAAGAAATTCCTCAACGCTATCAAGTTAGTGCTCTCTAGCCCCAGCACTTTTTGCAATATTTGTTTTCTTCTCTTCTTCTCTTACTGCCCACTGAACCCCATAAGATTTGTTCTCATATTCATCTTCCTTGTTTGCCATTTTCACTGAATATCCTTCACTCCTGTGGCTTACCATCACACTTGGTGAAAATAACTGTGCCCTATTTTTGACCCAGTTCCAAGCTTATGCTCAAGACTCCCATTTCTCAGCCTCTACCTTCTGCCATCTGATGACTTTTGACATTGAACTAACCATTCATCACATTGTCCTAGAACTTAAATGTAAGAGTTCAGTTTCTGAACATTACTATCTGATAGTCATAGCTACAAAATAAAATGTTAAAGTTTATGCAACCAAGTGAAGCATGGTTTGCAGGGGGACAGAAACTTTTGTTTCACTCCTCTCAGTAGGATGTTTCTTCAGACACTGAAAGATAATTTGAATCAGCACTAAAACTTGCTCATAGCAGAAAAATTTTGGGGTACCCCAAAAACTTAAGCTTATATTAGATTATGCTGATGCAGTCAGTGTTGTATTTGAATCAGTTGACTCATCGATAAAACAAAGCTGTTCCTGCAGTGAAGCAGGTGGTGTACCTTTGCTTCTCCAAGGGAGAGCTGGTCTCTTCAGTCAGGTGAGAAGGGACAGTGTAGCTGCCATGCTAGAAAAAACATGCAGGGGCTCAGGTTCAGCAAGCCCTTCGCACATGCTGCTAGGGCAGGACCCCAACACACCCCCAGCCTGAGGAGATGCCAGAGTTGCACCATCACACCCAGAAGGAGGAGGAAAAAAAACACAAGGTAATCCCCAATACATGATAGCAGGGGCACCACAGTAGGACAGAAGGATGAATATTCATCACCCTGCTCCACTAAACATTGCCTTTGGCCACACGCGTGATATAACATATGATAAATTGTACTGTCTCAGAGGAAAACTTGCAGCTCTTTGTCTCCGTGTATGATTTGCAAGTATTTCATGCACTTCTGTTATATAAAGGGTAAGTCAAAACTCTGATTTATGTGAGGCTACTGGTTTGATTAGCTAGGGATTTTTGGTGTGTGTTTTAGACTTCATATGCATGTCCTGTGCACAGGACAAGCATAAAGTTGGTGACATTAAAAAGAGCATAAAGGACTTGCACACATCTTTCATTCAGTGACAGCAGAGCTTGGGCACTTGGCTTCTGCCTAGGTACAGCTTTACCTAAATAGCTATAATTTAAGTAGATAGGTGGGCTATTTGGCACCTAGTTTGAATATGCAACAGTAACAGAGAAAATCTAGGGACATAGAAAAAAAGTATTTGTCAGCTCAGCTGAAATTCATGAGGCTACTGCTATTTTCTACTTTGATTTATTCAGGGAAAGAAAAAAAAAAAAAAAAAAGGAAAGCATGCAGATTTAAATAACTGAATCTGCATAATTCACACTACAAGAAAATCCACCTCTTCCATGGCAAAGCCTCAGCAGTGTTCATCCTAAGTCACATGAACACAATGGTGACATGGACACAGACCAGACCTGTCACTCTCCAGGACATCTCTCTGGCAATATTTTAATTGCTGGAGCAAAGCCTCATCCTACCAATGCTACCGAACAAAAGCTTTTGTCATAAGTCATGTTTTACATCAAAAAAAGAAAAAAAAAAGGGCCTCGACAGACTCCGCTTTTAGGTAATCCACAGACATTCCTAAGAGGTTTAGTTTCCAGAGCCCAGTTTCCTTAGCCTCCACTGAAATTATGGTAACAGAAATTTGACATGCAGAACTCAAAACATCCAAAGTCACTGGTCTTATTAATTAAGGGCCTCCTGCTTTCAGATTTCTTCCAAAAGTCAGTTTTTCCTTTAGCTCCTCCAGACCTCCCTTGTGTTACTGTTTCAGTTGCTTCAGCTTCAGCTCTGCAATGCTTTTACAAGAACTGCAGGAGTATGTCTATATGGCAAGGCTAAAAACGAAAGCTTAAATCTTTCACCAAAGCTCACAAGACTCAATTAGATGAGAAACAGTCGAATCTCTAATAGGTGGAGTCTAATTAGTGTAGACATGGCCCCCTAACCCACCCTGGCATAGTCAGCAGTAAAACATGCAAAAACAAGAGCAAGAAAGGATGGGCTAGAGACAGAGGTGATCATCTTAAACTACTGTCTAATCATTCATAACCTTAGTTCACATATATAGCAAATACATCCTCTTCCTTTTCATCAGTGTGTGTTGACACCTATGGTAATTACTCCCAGAAAGTTAACTCTCCAAGGCAATATTTCTATCCTGCTTAATTGAGCAAGTACTCACTTGCAGTCTATCGGTACTGATGAGTGGTGACATCCTCCTGTCAGCCAAGTAATTTGTTGGCAGAAAACGCCACAGACACTTTCTTCTCTATCTTTCAAAGCCTTTAATGCAAACAAGGCAGAGTAATTAGCACTGACCTTTGGCTAATGCTGGTTTCCAATCAGTGCTGCTTCCCTACTCGGCTGCTGTGTTGATACATAGCCATTTAACAACCAGGAGTACAAAATACGCACATGGTGCTCACAGCAGGCAAACAGCAGTGCTCACAACCTAGTCACCATCAGGGTTTAGGATATTTCCCTAGTACTGCGAGGGACTACTATGGCAAGCGCCCAGAATGAATTAAAAATTCATGACACTCACAGGGTTAAAGGCAAAATTTAGACTAAACCCCCCAAACCTATGAGCAGCAGCAAGAAAAGACTTGACAGGCAGGCTTCATTCAGAAAGCTTTCAGTGAAAAAAATGCAGGCAAGGGGGGGAATTGCAGAAAGCGTGGGCTAACAGAGTTTTACAGTCTGTTCTGGCAAGAGGACTCACTGGTCTGAGACAACCTTATGGAAAAAGTTATTAGAAGCTTCCAAACACTAAGGTTCAACAGCTAAAAGTGACCACAAAGTGCTCCATGACTGTTTTTAGAAGTGACTTCCCCAGGACATGGAAGGACACGGGAGACTCTCCAGAGGAGATGGTCTGTCCATCTCCCTAGCAAGCCATCTCCCTCAACCTCTGGGGTTTATTCTGCGCTCCCCTGCTCCAGGCAAATTGGTTTCAGTCTCGTTCACTGTCAAGTGAATCCAACGGAAGATAAATCACCCTGTGTTAATCTTTTACAGTCTACACATAATACAAAAAAGCAGTAACTTGACACTTTAATCATGGTACTGTTACAAGCTGCTGTTCCCCACCAAGCTACGAGTGCCTCCCGTGCATGGGCCCATCGTCATGAGCTGCCCTGCAGCTGTCACAGAGTGAAAAATGCTGTCTCTGCTTGTTCACAAGCATGAAGATTAATACAGAAGTCAATAGAAGTTGCTGGTGCCTACCAGGCTAGAAAAGGAAGCAAATGATCCTGGAGCTCAGGCATCCAAGCATTGCCCCACCAGAGGGTTTCAGCTTGCACTGAAGACGCCGAAGTGCTAGCATGGGGATCACCACGATGGCACTCAGGAGCTAATAGTTTCCAATAGTTTCTCTCCCTCGTTCTGACAAAGCTCAGTCTGACTCCACATTAAAATAAAATCTAACACTAGGAAGCCATTTGTCAATAGGACACCTTTCTACCTCCCACATCCATGGGGTTAAGCAACTGCATAAATGCTCCCTGGTGTTTCCAGCATCTCCAATTAGTCAAATGTAGCCCAGTAATTTACACTGTCTTTCATGGATGGAGTTATAGACAAGAGCTACTTCAGAAACCTGTATCTAATGAAATAAGTCACAAGAAAATATGCACCGAATTGTCTATCAGTGGGCTACACTTCAAAGCAGCTACCTTTGCCTCTGCAATAGCAGCTATGTGTTTTGAAATTTAGGGGTAGCAAGCTGCAACACATTCATGGGTAAGCTTTACCTGGGGAGGAGGGAAAGGAAGATTCTTACTATCCTTATTACTGAATTGCCAGTGACATCACATTCCTGTAGAAGATGAGTCCTACTCAAAGCATTTCCATTAGCCAACAAAGCGGACATACAAGCTATATCTATAAGTAAAATTGAGACAAGTTCTTTAAGTCACACACATTTAGCTTTCTGAATTGCTCCATGGAACAAGTAATTCCTTATGGATAAGACTAAATATTTTTGGACAACTTTTCTTTAGTAGGTCCTGAGCCAACAGCTTCCTCTGAAGCCAGAGAAAACTGCAGTTTCTCAACACCTTCAACTAACAGGCAAGCTTGTAGATATATACATAGGCATGGATCATATATACATAACACACACAGAGCTGCAGGAAGGTATTTGAAACAGAGTACCCTTTTGTATTTGCTTTACAATCACCATGGGACACAACAAATTAACTGAACTAATCAGCTAATAGAGAGCATTAACTCTTTCAAAATCTAGATGATGTGGTTCCTGGATATGGGAATTGATACCAGACAGTCTTTAGTTGCTGACTGTGTTACTGATTATGTCCAATTATGGCAAAGAAAAAGGAGTCTGAAATGTTTGAGCTGGCGCAGAGAGAGAAGCACAATTCGTGCCTTATGTTAGGCAGATCCTCTTCACCATTATAGCATTATTCAATTATTCACAATCTATTTACCATCAAGGAGATGATCCAGCCATGTGCTCTGTAACATTTACCATTTCACCAAGCTGTCTGATGCTAACACGTTCTATTAATAGGGTACAAGGGGTGACACTGAGCAAAACTGCACTAGAATGGTTCAAATCATGTTCAGCTCGCAGACAATTTGTCAAGGTGGGAGGTTGAGTTTCAAGCCTGGAATGCAATCCAATTCAATGTCCTGACAAGAGACGGCGTTAGTGCCTTCTGTGCGCAGGGTAAGCGATACTCCAAAAGCCTGCAACAGACCAGCAACACGATTATCCCACACATCCTCCACAAAGAATGCCTTCTGTGTTTTAGCACCACAAAACTGTTCTTTCTTTTTGCCAGGATAATTAACTGTGTGATCTTTTTACTTATCACTGTGTCTGGCATCCCTAGTTCTGACACATACAAGGCATTCAGTATAAAACAGAAAACACTCCCTGCTTACAGGAGAGATTTGGGCAAAGCGTTGGTTGAAGGGAACAATGTGTGTCATTGCTTGCACACTACACTCTCCTCCTTCCCTCAACTCCAAGTGAAAGAAAGAAAAAGTAGTAGTAATCAACCTCTATCAACTAGCAAAAAACCAACTTCTAATTCAACAAAAGATTTGCAGGTACCAAGTAGGCTCAGATAATCACTCTCCATGCTGAGGGTAGTATCTAAGATGCCTTTAATCACTCACCTGTCCATTAGTATAATTTTTTTCCCCTCCCTTTGATTTAGGAAACATCTTTATAGTATGTTAGCCTGACACTTACCTGCCCAAGAAAAGGCAGTAAGAGGAAGCCTGGAAGGGAAGGCAGTTCTATTTCCACCATGCAAATAATAAGTTACATGGAATTTTATCACTTTTTTGAAAGGACTAATACTCTAAAGCGATACGGCCATAGTATCTGTAAACCTTACAGATCAGAATAGATTTCATAAGAGCAGAAACCATCGGTTCTAGCTAAAACTAAGAAAAGCCAAGCATCGATCCTAAGGCACATGTAGTTCAGGGCTCATAGAGGCCATAAATCACCCTAACCCTAACAGCTCAGGAAACTAAATACTACAAGGATTGAGGTAGAAAGTATCAGTAACAGACAGGAGGGAAAGAGAGTCACAGGCAAGCACTGATTACTTGCCCACTCTCCTGGACTTGCAAGAATGGCTAGTGTGTCCCTTGCTTGGTGCCCCCATACCCATACCACCTCTGGGCAACAGGGAAGATCATTTCCCAGAGCCACTACTACCCCTCTCATAGCACAGCTGGGGGCTCTGCATCCATACATGGATGCCCACAACCTCCCAAGGCAGCAGCAGTGTGTGGCTGGGCATTTAGAGTCAGAGGGAACAGAACAGCAAAGGAGAGACCATAAAGGAGCCAGGGACAGAGGGGTAACAAGGACAAACAAAGCCTACATTCAGCAAAAGAAAAAAAGGTATGACAAAAAGTGTGAAAGGCTGCTGTCTGCATTGCTTCATATTTAAGTCTAACATAGTCACCTCCACAAATGCAGAACATGATTTTATCAGCATTGCCATAGTGTAGCACAAGACTTAGGCTAGAAGCAACAGTGATATCCAAGTGCCTTGACCAGAGCCTAGCAAAGTCTATGCAGAGAAAATCATCAGTATTTTTAAAATCCTTATCAAAGGCCCAATTTCTGGCAGTCGTAGCACCTACTGGGCAGTGAACCACATGATGAGAATCTGTCACCCCAAGCTTCAACATGCATTTGTCCAGAACGTTTCCTTTGAACAAGTATGCCAAACACAGCAACAAGCTTTTCACTCTCCAACACTAGATGCTACTAGAATATAAGCTATGATCATTTTTTTAAACTCAAGCAGAGTGCAGGACAAATCAGCACCACCAGGATCCATAGACAATCCTACTACTTGTCTATGCAGGCAGAAAAGTGAGAGAGCAGAGGGACAAAGGACCACCACTCCTGGTATCAGTTCAGCAGCTATCACTTCTCAGGTTACACCCCTGAAGCGAGTGCAGGCACAGCAGAACTCCCAGCACGTGTTGTACCCCGAGGTCATAGAGCCAGGCATCCACGGCCAGGGGTTCCCCAGGGACAAGGATGCTCCCTCATATCTCAGGGGCTTCCAGCTCACCTATAGCACAACAGCCATGTCAGGAAACCCTCCCTCTCAGCTGCTACGTCACAGCCTCTCAAGTCAGATTTTAACCTGTGCTAGTCCACAAACTAGCCCATACAAGACAATTCTAGGTTCACCTCACATTTGAGAGCACTAGCTAAGACAATATACAGACTTACTTGACCTTTTCTTAGCCAGCAGAGAGCAGCCCTCAGGAAGACAAGTGCTTGGGCATCGGTGAGAACCAGACCAACCTGCCCCACAGTGCTTCCATTATACGCAGCTGGGACAGAGGACCTCCGTTCACACCCATGCAAAGAAGCTGCTCTCAGACTACATCGTATTTTAAACAGGTGCTGAGGACTGTGCATGATAAAAGGCCATAAAAAACGGTCCCACTAACCCCAGGGGTACCTATTTTTTTCTCTTTGTAACTGTTTTTAATTGATTCTGCAGCATAGAAAGCCAGAGTAACCTATTAATCCAAATATAAGATTTTCCCTGAGTAGAAGTTTGGACTGGATTTACTTTTATCCAAATCTGTCCCCTGTGTAATTCTGTGGAAGACAATCAAGTTACAGCATGGGAAAATATAGACTTTTACATCTAAATGCAAGCTCTTTTTATTATTCATTGCAGATGGATGCAGGTGTAGGTGGTGGCTACTGATACTGTTTAAAAACTCAGTAACACAGCTTGCCCTAAAGATATATGGATGCTAAAAGGAAAAGTTTGAAGCTGCCAGGTCAAATGTTAAACTCATAACAGCAGAAACAGAGGTTCCCATGACAGTAGGGCAAGTTTCTGGTTGCTTGTGTCTCCAGCATTTCTCCCTGATGACCATGGCATCTATGACAAGGCCACTTCATGCACCAGGGAATATCTATCTAGATGATTGGGAGATGTGTTTTGGGCCCCTGGGCATATGACATATTTCTCTCTCACATGTCAGTACATGGAACCACTCCCGTATCAGATGATAATTTCTTAAGCATTTTCTGGAAGGATGTAAATCCTTTAACTGTCTTAGAATAAATCTGCAAGTTATTAGGCATCTTGATGGGACATGGGGCTCCAGCTATGCCAGGCTGGGAGGCAGCACTCTTTCCAGGCTTGGAATAGTAAGAAATGGGACAGGCATCTTTCTACTTAAGCCTCGAAAAATGAGATACAAGCAAAATACAATTTGATCATCTTTCATTTTTATTTTAGTTTGGCTGCAGTCCAGTTCGTTTTGATTTAATTTGTTTTATTTTTTTGAACTTTCATCAGTTAACAGGAATTAAACCAAAGGGAGGGCCCGATGCTTTTGATCAACCAACTCATGCAGTTTTGTAAACATCCAGCGTGTCTACATGTGGTATCACTCAGTTAATAAATAGAAGCTCATGCTTTCACCATCCCTGTTGCTGTACAGTGTCCTGAAAGGCAACATAGTGCACTGGCTCCTCACAGACAAGAAATAGGTTGCTGCTGAGAAATTGAACCTAATGCAGAATTGGAGTTCAAGACAGCAGAGGTCCAAAGTAGGAATTTCACAAGTCCTTCAGGGACACATCTGTGCTCTGAGCACACTACAGACAATGCAGTGGTGGTTTGGGGGGGTCCCACCTGCCTCTGTTTCAGAGGCCATTTTCCACTCCAGAATCACTGCACCATAAAGGAGTTGTGTCCATGTCAGCAAAATCCTGAAAAGCAAATGGCTCAAGGCTATATGGGAAAAGTTTTGCCTCTGGTTAGGTTTTATACTGCTTGGAGCTCATGGAACTGCTTGTACAGAGGAAAAGAAAAGGGTCAGGGCATGACATGGAAGTTTGCACAGGTGGCACAAACCTCTTCATGCCCCTCTATCCAGCAAGAGGGTCTAACAAGGCCAGCCTTTTACTGCATGCTGTAGCCAGGAAAAAAACAAAATTCTCAGCTTTCCATCTGTGTCTCCTTGTGATGCCCAGCTAAAAACTTGATAAAAAGATTGGTTTTGTTGGTTTTGATAGCTGACCTGTTAATGACTCCTCAAAAATGTCAGTCCTCCACTGGCTGCTCTTGGACTGCTCAATGCATCAAGCCCTGGAACTGCTCAGCTCTGGTGGTACTGGCTGCACATTGCATTGCTCTGGGGCTCCTTTGGTGGTCCAACGGCAAAATCATCATGTTATGTTTGTGGTTAAATTTATTTGTTCAGAGTTGTACAGACAAATGTGCTCTTTTGTTTTTTTTAAAAGAACATATAGAGGGTGGGCTTTTGCCTCCTTAGAGGGTGCTGCCCAGCCCTTTATCTCTAGAAGCATCCTTGGTGGGGTGGATGTGCCTTTCAGCTGCACATCCTATAGCACACTGGGCACCACTTGTCTCTACCCAAAAGACAACTTCTGCTCTCTGCTTATGGCCATGGGACACGTGGCCTCCTTCCAACATAATAACCACTTCAGCTCATCTGGGTGAAAATTTTCAGGCATTGGAGCTGTCATCACCCCTAATTTTCACGTTTTGAACTGCTGCTTTAACATAAGCTATCTAAAATGGTTAACTAATTTTCTTATACTACAAAAATTAATAGGTATTTGAGGTGTGAGTCGTTTATTAGTGGCATTCAACACATCAGATTTCCTCCTCTGATAACTGCTATCGAGAGTATCGAGTATCACATTCTTTGTAAAGCTATATCCACTAAAGAGGTCCTGTTTCTAACTGTGAGAAAATACAGGTGGTATATTTTTAACTCAACTCCCTGGATTGCTGTTGTGATGTCTAAATTATCGTTGCAATCTGTTCTGAGTTCCCAGATGCAGGCAGAGGCATTTGTTTCAAAACAGGAGAACCAGACTGACTCAAACACTTTCTCTTTTTCTTTTTTTTTCCAAAGGATTTTATATTCCGAAAGTAAAAAAAAAACCAAAACCCTTTTTTTTTTTTTTTTTTTAATTTTCCATGCAAATGTCAGAAGTTCACAGAAATGGGTAGTGTCTCCAGCACAGGCTGAAGGAATTAGCCCTATGAACAAATGTGGATTAAGCCAGGCTGGAGGACTGAGATAAATTCTAGAGGAACACAGCAAGGTATAGGGCTCAGCATTACAGCACTCTAGTGCTGATGGGTATTGTAACTACCTGCTTTTGAAGAATGATGTCTCTCAGCCCAGTGAAAGGCTGAGTTGACACAAACCAACTACTCTTCCAAAGAGGCCATGAATTACCTCCCATTGCTCTGCTGAGGAGTAAACACCAAAGTATACAGTTTTACATAATTTATAGAATTTTATTCAACAACATGCTCCCAATACAATCAAACAGAGACTTCCCACAGGAACCGAAGTCATGCTGATATATACTTTTGCTTTGGACTGCACATACATGCACCAAAAAAGCAAGCACCTAGAAAAGCTGATGGGGTGGCGCTTCTGGCCCCAGACCCTCCAGCAAGCCCTCGCGTTTCCCAGGGGGGAAAGGATGGTGGGTCCCTGCTCCAGCCCATGGGTCTTCACACGCATGGGACTCCCACAGCCTGGATGCTGAGCAGGGGCTCAGTGTGAGCCTGGCTTGTCCTGTACCAGTACCAGGGGCCTTGATAGTTTGCTTTATTTCTTGCCCTGTTTCTTCAGGTGGCTTATACTACATGCACCATCACAACTACAACTAGTAAAACTAGTTCTGTCCAAAGACAGGTTTCAGAGCCAGACACACCAGAGTCTACATTTCACCTGCTGTGAGACTTAGGATTTGAAAAATACTGTTAGCAAGGAAACCATCATCGACTCCTTTTTAAAATGTGCCTTTTCCTGCCACCACTGTGAATCACTGCCTTACAACAAAAATAGGCTATATTACAACTACAATAATCTGCAATGAAACTTTAATTGCTATCATCATCTTCCTTAGTTAGGTCAAGGAAAAGAAAGGCTACTGTGAGTGGGGAGGTAAAAAGACTTTTCTCAAGCCACAGGACTCTTCCTTCAAGATTTGGGTCACTGATGACACACATGTAGTGACACAGGTCCTTGCAAGGCTATGTTAAATCATCTTTAACAGGATGTTTTTTAAACAGAAATCCAGCAAAAACCAATGCACTCAGCAAACAGCATAAAAATAGTGTTTTGCCAGTACCTAAAGAAATGTGTGTGAAATTATTTGAGCTGTAAAAACATTTATTTCCACTTACAGAGCAAAAACTTGCCAATAAAATCAAGTTGTTTGTTTTTTATTTTTTTTATTAAGTCATCCAGGCCTGTTACAGCTATTGTCTCCATGTTAAAATCTACTGCAATTTCATTTATTAAACATTAAAAAAAATCATACAAGCAGATGCCATACTCTTAAATTTCTTGAAGCTACAACTGACTTGTAATAAAATCCCCCAGTGCCTTACAAAACAGGGCTGTCAAGTCATAACAGCTCTATTACAGCTTCTGCTTCAGTCTCTGCTAGTCTTTGTACAGACTGCCAAAATCTTCACCTACCCAAGGGAAGTTATATTCAACAACAGAGAAGAGGAAATTGTGCTCAGCTGAGTTGTTCTCCCACTGAACAGATTGCACAGGTTGTTCTCTCATTACTGAAACGCTGAGGGTGGAAGGCTGAAGGAAAGTGAGAGAAAAGCTCCAGGCTGATGAGCAGTAGGAGATCAACGTGTAATTTTGGTTTTTACTCCACTTTGCAACTCTCGTAGGATATCAGTGCTTTGTAACAATAACAAGGCAAGGCTGAGCAGCCTGTTGGCAGAGGGATCATACCAGGTGGGAATCAGACCTGACTCAGGCATCAGCAATATTAATATCCACCTCTGACACTTCCAGTGAGTGCCATAATCAGTCCGTGCCCAGCAAACCAGGGAAATGGGAATGATATTTGTCTTTCAATCCAAAGACTTTTCAAGAGTAGGGGTGAGAAGAGCTGTGTGACTATGGGTGCATGTCTGCATGCAGTCTGAAGACAAAAAGACCCAAGAGGTTTTCTGCCTTAGGCCATGCCTCAGCTGCACCAAATGATTTTTGAGAGATACCAATCCATCAGTTTCTTAAAAGATTTCATTGACAAAGGTTTCATACTGCTTTTGCTGATCATTTTGAAGCATAGCTAGTGTCTTCTGAATTATTCACTACACCCATAATTGTATCTGTTTTTCTATTTGCTGTGATGTAATCATTGCCACCCTCTGTATAAAGCTGACTTTAAGGTATGTTAAGAAGTTTGAACAGAAGGAATAAAAATCCTTGTTCTTAAATTACAGAGTAGACCTGAGATGTTCCAAACTGCAATGACAAAACTAAACAGAACCAAAGTTACTGAAGTGTTTAACAAAATCCAAGCTGCTACCTTGGCTGTCCTCTGTTGCCAAGGCACAGCAATTGATATACATAGAGAATGAAATTGACTGAGATTCAGATGATGAGGATTTTCTTTAATAAAGCATTCTACCACTGTTTGGAGCTTTGGCTTGCCAAAACCGACTGTGGCCCAGCAAGGACTGAGGAGTTGTTACACCAGGTGCTGGTAGCCCACAGGGAAGCAGGGAAGTCTGCAGCCTGAATGAAGTCCTCTCCCTCCCTGCCATCCCTTGAAGCTGATACTTTGGGCCCTTTTGCAGCTGGGAAGCAGGCCTGGAAATCCTAGCACCAACAGTGAAATCGTGGCCTACAGAAAGACCCACAGAGGCCATGGCACCGTGGTGCATGATGCTATGGATACATTGGCCAGGACCTCTCCTTTGTCTGAGCTGACCTCATAATATGCATTGGCTTGTCTGATGTCTGACCCAGGAAGAAAAGAACAAGATTTTAACATCATCCCAAATTTAACAGAATTTCTTTTTCCCTTTTTTCCTTCTTTTTTCTTTCTTCGTCGTTTTTTTTTTTTTTAAAAAAAAAAAAAAAAAAACAAACCTCTGGGGGTTGGATAAAGCGTGCATGGTCGACAAAGAAAAATATGTGCACATTACTCTAAGCTTATAATGGTAGCAATAAGTCTCAGGGGTGTTTCTCCAAGTTGCCGCTGGACTTTTACAATATGCAGAACCCACTTTTAAGACATCTCATTCTACTTTCTCACAAATGCAGTGTGCTAGGCAATTAACGCCAAGCTGGACATGCCACAGCCCTTAAATGACACAAGAGTTGATGTGTTTTTCTTCCAAGAATCTTACACTCTTATGCTCTACAAAGAGATTTATAAAGCTCTATTCCCATTCCACACGCAAGACCCTACATAGCATCTCTGGAGAGAGTGGTAACTTTAGCCTGTGTCTGTACTCAGCTAAGGCTAAATGAAGGAAACAGGAATGCTTCCCCCGAGTCCTCTACTTCTGCCTCTGATTTTACTGAGCTTAGTATTTCAGGTAGTCAACCAGACTTTTTTTTTTTTTTTCTCCTCACCCTCCCATTGAAAAATTCATATTTTCTTCACAAACTGTAGGTGAAACTTCTGACAACTTTCCTGAGCTTTTTCAGATTCTTTTGTACTGGTAGATGTAGCTTTTATCTGCATAGCATTGGCAAGCTCTCCCTCAAGATACAGGGCTAACATTTAGCTTAAAACATTAAGTGCTTTTCATGTATCTGGTGATCCAAGCCCATGCCATTTTTATTGGATAATTATTTTTAAACTTACAGTTCCAGTATCACAGTAATGCAGATCACTTATACACAGACAGCCCTATCATAGCGAAATCAATGTGTTTTACAGTGTGACAAGAATAGTTACTAGGAGAAATAAGAAATATCTGTTGATAAAACTACAGAATGGTATTAACTGGTTTTGAAAGTTTCCTTTTGGGTTATTGGCTAAGACATTTTTGACCACTGATTCATTTGGCTCTGTGCCTTTTGTCAGGATACTGTATGAAGACCACGGACATCGACTAAAAAGTGTCTGGTCTGGATTTCAGATTGCTTCAGTCAATTGAGAGAGATTAGGATAAACATTTACAAGTTGATTTTTTCACAAGATGGAAACCTTTTGTTCTGTTTTGTTTTGAACAGCATCCCTTCTGGTGGAGCAGTATCTACTACAACCCATGAAATCTTTCTTTTGAGAGCAGCAAAGTATGTCAGATGTAAGTTTAGTGCTCCTCTAACAGGCACTTAGCAACAAAAGACTATAGCCAAAATCACTACATGGTCTCATTAGGAGGCCATGTAACAGCTAGTGATTGCCTATACTGAACCTAAACATTTGGGCCACGGAAGGAAACCTGGGAGACAGGTTCTTCTGAAAAGGCACTTAATAGATACAAGTGAAAACTGGCATATCATTGAAGCAGCTAGACTGGGGGAAAAGGGGGGGGAGGGGGCCTCTTTTGGTGGTGTGCTTGTCATAGTTAAAAACAGCCTAAATACATAAAATCAGGTATTTCTTGTGGCTTTGCCCAAAATGCATTTCAGACTGAGAGTGCTTGAGAACCAAACAGCAGCAGGTATTATGGCAGCCAAATAGAGTCAGCTAAAGAGCTACATGTATTCATAATGTCTATATACTTTAGGTCCAAAACCACAGCTGAGATAATGGAGCCTGCTCTACACAGTGTAGACCTACATCACCATGTAGCATTAGACAACTTCGAAATAAATATTAATAGCATGGAGGACCTGGTTGGCATGTGGGTGCTATTAAGTATCTCTTTCAAGGACAAATGCATAGCACAGCCAGTTATGGTACTTGTTTGGCAAAGGATATATTGATTAGAAACCACAGAAGAAGGGAGAAAGAATACACTCTAGCCTTGGATGTGGAGGTTAGTGAAGGTCTCTGACATCTTCAGCCCTGTGCTTCAGAATCTCTTCCTTCTGCCTGGGGATGGGACTTCTTACATGGCCTGGTTGCAGCAAAAGCACCAGGAAATTTAGAAAGTTGTGTAACAAGTTACAATGGTTGGCTGGTACCAGGAAAAGAGGTTTACTTCAATCTCATCAGTTTTATTTTATAATATATTTGTATGAAGGAATATAATTATTTCTTTTGCTTAGTTACAGTTCTTTATATAGTCCATGGTGGAGAGGTGTTCACATACACGTTTTTGGTGTCTTTCATATGCTTTTTAAAATAAAAATTATGGAGCATTATATGAATGGATAGCTTACATATGAGGAAGAGGTAAAAAAGGGCAGAAAGGTAATTCCTCTGTGGGCCAGCTTCTTCTCCCCCCAAAACCCATATGAACAATGACAGAATGGAATTTTGGAACAGAAAGGAAGAAAAATAAATCAAGTAATGTCAGATTAAAAAAACCCAACACAAAAAAAAAAACCAAAAAAACCCAAGAAAACATCCATATCTAAAAATCAGGAAGAGATTTTATTTGTTCATATTATTTTCTATTTCCATCTGACTTACTTGGCAGGTAGCCCAGCACTCCATCAGCTAGAGGTAAGGAAGTTACAGTATCACATTGTTGTAGGGATTTCATTTTATTGCTTTGCTATTACAATTAGGCAAGTATTAATTCAGTTAATGAGGCATAGCTTTTATTTTTTTAAAGTATATACAACTGGAAATTGTGGATTAGTCCTCCACTAGAGACACCCTTCGCCCCTTTATGAGATTGAAGGAAAGAGATATAAAATGAGTAAAATAATAAAAGGTGATGCAACTTAAAAGGGGCGTACTAAAAGCATGAAATCATTACTGTTGATTAGCTAACAACCAGCATGAGGTTGTTTTACCAGTGACCCAACCTGATAGCAAACATTCAGGTAGCTGCAAAAAAGCCACTCAGATACTATAGAAGAGTTGGGAAAAACACCCAGGAGCTCTACTTTACCAGTCTGTGTGTGGAATACCTATTCACTGTCCAAATTATGAGCTGGAGAGGCACAATCTACAATTTTTGGTGGATTCTGTTGTTTTTTTTTTGGGGGGGGGAGGTGTTGTTTTTTATTTAATTTGCTTTTGATTTTGTTTTAAGCATCATCTGTTTTTATTAAAATGATATCATCCTGTAGCTAAAATTATTATTCTACCAATCTAAATCCTAAGTGGGAGGAAACATCTATACTGAATGTGATTTATGGAGAAAAAAAAAAAAAAATCACAGGCAAATCTGAATGTCTGGTGGGACTCCACATAGTAAAGCTTGTATGGCAAGACATCAGAAATGGAAAGTGCAGCAAGGCAAGCAACTAACAGTACAACTATGGAAAAAGTGCTTTGACTCGAAAATATTGCTTCAGTCACTTCTCATCCTGATTTTTGGGTTCTCTGGTAGGTTGAGCTATAAATGGGAACTCCCTCTCACCAGCACGGGGAAGAGGTCAGGATGATACTTGGTGGTGCACAGCAAGGGATGGTGGGTACCAAGGAAAGTCTGTAGGAGGAAGAGGTGCTGTGACACACAAAACCTTTGTGGCTTGAGGCTAATTTTGGGGCCTGTTGAACTGCAAAAGGGGAGATGGGAACTCTGCGAGTAATGAAGCTGAAAAGTGAACCACCCTATGAAAATAAATCACTTCAAGCTGTAAACTATACCCAAGGACTCACTTCTGCAGGGTGGGGAGTGGGGACGACAGGAAAATTAGCCTGAGATGCTTTTTTGAATCCCTGGTCAGACTATGACGCAAAGCTACCAGAGCTCCATTTTCTTTTTCATTCAGACAAATTGTTTTTAGCATATATATGTTTTTTTCTGGCTTCATTTCAGCTCAGTGCCTTAAAATTAAATGTTATACTCTGTGCTCATGCGAACTCGGCAAGGCTAAGCACTTGATTTTCATCCCTGCAGGCCTTGTGCCAGGAGAAGAAATCCAGCCCTGTGGGGAGGGCTGAGCTGGGGGCTGTGCAGCATTTTGGTGCGAGGGCTGCAGCCTCCATAGGGTGGATGTTGCTTTGGCTCAGGCATCGAAGAAAGAGGCAGTGGCTTCACAGCATGAGTGGCTGCTCAGCAACGAGGAGGCACGTGTGCTTTGTCACTTGAGAAGCAGCCTTAACCTATAGTTACAGCACAGTTTCTTCTGGGAATGGATATGTAGTATGTTTTAGAGTGGCAATGCCCAGGCACCTTACGTAGGTGGGACAATGATATCTATGAGTGCCCGATACCTCATGTCTAATGCTTTACACCCAGATGTACTTTACTGTTACTGAAACTGAAACTTCTTCTATGTATCATGGCTTAGCAATGAATCAGTTCAGATACAAGGAATCAGGAAAAATTTTTTCACTGTGAGGGTGACAGAGCACTGGAACAGGCTGCCCAGAGAGGCTGTGGAGTCTCCTTCACTGGAGTCATTTAAAACCTGCCTGGACGCCTTCCTGTGTGATGTACTCTAGGTGGTCCTGCTCTGGCAGGGGGGTTGGACTAGATGATCTTTCGAGGTCCCTTCCAACCCCTATGATTCTATGATTCAAGCTCGATATCTGCTTCCCTGAATCCCCAGATATTAAGAATCTAAAGCTCAGGTTATTTCAGTCTCTTGCAAACACACAGTTTTGAAAAGAATGGAAATGAAACTCAGTATTAATTACAAATCCATGTTGGGTAAATACAAGTGGCTCACTGTACTAAAAAGATTTAAAAATTGAGCTTTCTAATAATATCAGGATAAACTGGATGGAACAGGAGTGAGAGAAAGGATATTTCCTCTTTTATGTAGATAGCAGTAGAGTGAATGATAAAATTTCCCAGATCAGTTGATCTGTTGAGATCCCAGACAGTGGATCTCAGCTACCTTTTGATGGATGCTTGACCTTATCATCCAGCTTCGGTCATACAGTAGTGATGAACTTGAGTTGTTCAATCTAATTAAAAACAAATAATGAAATTTGCTAACCAGATACTACTTACTCCATGCTTCCTTAACAGTGACTCAGTAAACTCCATGCTTCCTTAACAGTGACTCTTAGTAGTTAGTTGCTTGCAAAAATTCAAGGCGTAAGCTGAAAACTTGAGCACGCAGTAAAAACATTTGCCTGTATTTTATTTTTATTTTACAATTGGGAACCATAAGAGTCAGAACAGGTGATCGATATATTCATCTTTGCAGAGTCTGTGAGATTTACTATAGCAACTTAAGGGACTAGTCCGAGGGTAGCCACTGACTATTCTCCTGGAGAAGTCGTGGAGTCCAGGCAACTGGAACAGAACAATGATCTTCCCAAGCTTTAAAAAGGAGAGAAAAACGTAGCCAAGAAATTATGGGCTAGGTATGCTAACCTCAAATACCCAGAAAGATACATATATATATCACAGTACATTGCTAAGCAGCTGGAGGATTACAAGGTCTTAAGAAACCAACTAAGATTTTTCAAGAATAAACAAATCATGTCAAAGTAGTCTAATTTATTTCTGTGACAGGATAATCTAAAAAGTAGTAGATGTGATTTATCTTGTCTTTAGTAAGACTTCTGGTGCTGTCCCACATGACATTCTTATGAGCTAACTAGGGAAATATGGGCTATTAGGAAATCATTGTAATGTGAAAGCACAGTGAGCTGAAAAATCCTGTGTACTGAATATTCTTCATCTATCAGAGGTTCTCTGGCCATCTGAAAAGCATAATGAAAAGGACAAGAGAAGGCTGTCCTTCATGTTTTGTGCTGTTCACCATTTGCCTTAGTAACTTAGATGATAAGCATGTGCATGTTTCTATGAATGAATGAATCAAGGCTGAGAGATATATTTCTAGGAGAAATATTTTTGAATTGGAAAGTACAAATTATTAATAAATGCACAAAGAATTGGACTGAGGACTGAAAAAGGAACTGAGTGCTTATATATATATATA
>NW_008607798.1:0-13843 GCF_000691845.1 Merops nubicus
CCCTTTAGATACTGATAAGCACTGAGATCTCTCAGAAGAGGCCAAGTGATGCCCTAGTGAGCTGCACTCATCTGCTAATCACCTCCAGAGCTGAGGGAGTGAAGCTGAGAGTTGCAGCTGACTTGCCTTGTGGGACTGCACTCTGGGGACACTCTTTTTGAGGCTCCAGAGGTTGCAGATAGGCTATTTCCAGTGAGATGCAGAGTAACTGTATGGCACGAGTTTGTTAGGCCACATCCATGTTGATGTTCACACAAGAGCTGGTACTTGCAGACTTTTTGGAAGCTCAGCTGGGACAGGGCTGTTCAATTCTTGGATGTGACCTGGGAAATCTACTCTTCCTAAAAGGTGGTGCAGGAAGCAGCTGGCTTGGTTTCCCAGCCTTGGAAGCACTTATTCACAGCCAGGTATTTTCTACCCATTTCTTTAATCCACTCCTTAGCCACCTCCTCATCCATCTCAGAAGAGCAGTGCCATTAATCCTTTCCTGTGTTCTGCCTCTGCTCAGGATGGATAGTAGGGATTTCTCCCAACATCCCTTATTTTTACAGTCCCTTAGCACAAGCTCAGGGTTTCTATACTGAAACAAACTGTGCTGAACAAACAACGTTACAGTGATGACATGATGCTCAAACAGAGCTTCAGCCACTGCAGAGGGAGCTCACTCTGCTGCCACCTCTACCCCAGTGATCCTGAAAACAAACAAAATTCTTCTCTGTGGTTATTTTAACAAAATCAATGCTCTGAGAGATCCTACAAAAACCTGACGCATCCCATGCCGCTGGTGCTAACTGGAAACCAGTTGGGGGTTCTTACTGATAACCATTGATTTTCAGTTGGCCTCTGGGCATGATCTGAGTCCTCTCATGCATGTTGTTTCCATACAGTGTCTCCGGGCTGCCACGATGGCTTCTGAGGCACCAGCACTCTCGACGCAGCGCCGAAGCTGTTGGACATCCTCTTAGATCCTTGGCTTGCTGGGCCATTGTCTTGTTGTTATTAGCAGGGGATTAGAAGTTTAAGGCTTTGGAGCTTAATGGCCTCAGCGGGTGGAGAGCATGGCACGAGCTGTGAAAATGACAAAAATCAATAGCTAATCCAGTGCAGTCACTCAACCTTTTCCAAGCCTCACCCGTATTGATTTCCAAGCGCTGCTCTTCCTGTCCCTTGACGTAATCAGTCTGTTTGCTCAGCAGACAGACTTGCTCTCTTCTACTCCCCTCCCCACTTTTTTTGGGCTTTTTACACTTTGAAATGGATTACTTAGATCCCCCCCAGCTTTTCATCTCTCCAGCTGCTGTCAGAGGAATGATTAAAGGGGAGGCAGACTGGGCAACCATCTCCTACAAATCAAGGAAGAGCTGACCTGCGGTGTGATGGATGTTGCAGGGAAGGAGCAGGGAGGCTTTGACGTGGGAGGAATGGGCAACATCTGGTCAGGTTAGATAGTTACAATCCAGATAGTGAATGCTACAAAAAAAAGAAATAAAAATTACCTCCATCTCCTTTCCCCATCACTTTGAAGATCCATCAGAGTCGTAACACTGATAGAAAAGTCCCTGTGGCGCTGTGTGAATTTAGGGAGGAGGATGAAAGTATCTTGGAGCAAGTTTTTCTCTTCCAGAAAGGATAACACACTTTTTCCTTCACCCACCCTGCTCACTTGCTCCATTTTGCCCCAGGCTGTGGTTTGTCAGACAGATTTTAGGGGCATCTAGACAACCTTTTAAAAAACCACCAATATAAGGACTCCTGTTGCTAGGAGCAGCCCAGTGTAGTGATGCTGAGCTGGGTCTCCCCTGGGCAGAGTGTTGAGCTGAGATCACTTCTGCAGGGACACCTTTCCCAGTGCTGTGCAGCCACACCTCAGCCCTGCCCACCTCCAAAACACCAAAGCTAGTGAGAAAGCAGAAAGGCAGATGGGAACAGTCAGCCACAAGCTAACAGCAGGCTCAGCTAGGGATGGTCCAGTCTCTCCAGCCTGATTGGTGGCCAGTGAAGAGGGGTCAGTTCACAGGAAACTAGAAATAAAGACAGATGTTCTTGGTGATGCTTTGAACTACTGCTCAGAACTGATTTGACCCAAAGAGTGACACCAGAATAAACTTGTTTTGCACTGGCAAATTAAACTAACAACTGTGGTTGCTGAGCCAGATTCCATCGTGTGTAAGGGCATCCACATTGCAGTCAGGGCAATTGCAGAGCTGCTGGGTGTATCTGCAGTGGGAGAGCCCTCCAAAAACTCAAAACCATGCTGCATAAAATGGGAGAGGTTTTCTCTGCTGGTGGCACTGCCCCCTCTGTCCACTGCCTGGGCAGAGAGGACAGTGCAAGCACACAGAGCTGCAGTAGCCAAGGTTCCACATGCTCTCCCTGCTGGGAAACAACCCCTTGCTCACAAACTCATCAACTAAGCACAGGAGAGGGACCAGAAAGGGAAAGTGGATTAGCTGGGACTTCACAGCAGCTTCACCCGTGGCCACATCCCCAGCCCTGGAGCCAGACCAGGGCAGCAGGACTGTCAGGGCTTGGTGGGTGTTGTCCTTTCAAAGACTTGTTCACTCACTCCTCCCATCTGACCTGGCACTGTTAGTACAGGGAGATAAGGAACCATAATTTGCTGTAATGTTTTTCTCCCCAGGCTGCCTCACTGTACCTCAAATGCAGCAGACAAATTCTGTCTGTCAAATCCAGTTACATTTTATTCCATCTCCTCTAGCTGGGATCAGAGGGCAGACATTTATCAGGCAAGCAACTGAATTACCAAATTGCATTCCCAAGAAAACGGAACAAAAAAAAAGCCCCTCTGTGACTCTGTTCTGGAGGGCAGAGTGGGAGGAGACCCAAACACCCTGTATTTTTCATTGTAAATTATATTGAAGCATTTGCTGTCATTAGACCCACCAGAACAACTCCAGCAACACAGCAGCTACAGGAGAGCAAGATCTTCTCAGCAGAGGCCCACTTCTTAACAACACTCTTCATGCTTAAAATGTTAGAAATGGTGCCATCCTCAAAAATTTCTAATATCCCGAATCTACAGGTTTCAAGAGCAAAGCCACCTCTGTGTTTTTTGCTCCATTTTGCCCCAGGCTGACAGGAAAGAATAACTCTGGGCTGCTCAAAGGTTTATTTTACTTTATTACTCCTGCCAGTGAGACAATCTGGCAGCAGCTACTGTTGGTCCTCTTCCTACCCAGTTAGTGTTAACAGCCCTGTCTGAAAGCAGCTGGTACAAAAAGCAGAGGAGATGCTGAAGATCAGCTTTGCAGAGCCACACATCGAGGTCTGCTGGCCAATATGCATTTATTTTAATGAGAACTGAGTGAGCAAGTCCCATAACTTCTCCAGTCTGCATGATCCAGCACACAAAAGAGAAGGAATGAGTCTGAAGCAACTCCTGCTGTCAAAGGAGAGCAGGCAAACTTCTGCTGAAGCATTTTCCCTCTGATGAGTTTCTCTTGGGCACCTTGCTGAGTTAGACCCTGATGGATGGCCTTGACAGAACAGGTAGACTTCAAGGAAGAAGTCCTTCAGACCATGACCACCAGAACATGCTGTCCAGCAGGACAGGCTGTGGGGTTTGTGCAGTGTTACATCCAAACGATTGCTGTGCAGCAGCACAGCCAGGTCCAGGCTCCTGGTCCCTGGGGATGTCACTCCTTCTGGTCCCTGATGCAAGCTGGTGACTACACATCTCTCTGCAGCAGATTCTTTCCAGCTGATGCTCTCAAGGTTGCTCCCTCTCTTTTGCCATACATGACACTTGCAGGTATTTTTCCTTTGGGACCTGAGAATTGTGTTTTCTAATGACAAAGAGACAGTTCTTTCAATACAAAGGATGTTGTATGTGCCAAGAAGAACAGAAGGATGGCTGAAAGGGAAAAAGAGATGTAGCTGCATGTGTTCTGTTCCTGAGGGTTGGTAGCTCCCTCAGGAGCCTGCCACAGACTGACTTCTCCATAAAGTCCCACATTGCCTGAGGAACCGGAGACTTTGCTTCTCCCCAGCTCTCCATCTGCCTGCCTGCCACGGCTGACAGCCTCCCTCTCCACTGCTCCTTCTGCAGGCTATCATCTGGAAGATTTAGCATCCCCCTTTGATCCTCAGCTTAGCCTTGGGAAGACCATGCTTTGCCAGCCAGGAGGGAGAGGCAGCAGCATCCCCCAGTTAGCAACTCTCCTCTTTGTTCTTGTATGGGCTTGTGCACTCTGGCTTGGCTCTTCAACAGCCCTGGTGATCTCCCCCCTGCACAAGCAGCTCGGCAGAGAGGGAAGGGAGATGTGTGAATGATAACCATGGGGGGGAAACAGCCAGTGCTGGCCTCAGTGACACAAGAGGTACCTTCTCCTGGAGCAGGTCTGCCCCAGCCTGGGCACCATTCCCCAGTCCACCCACTCCTACCCACCTTGCCACAGGTGCCTCTTCCAGGAGGCTCAGAGCCTTTGGCTTTGTGCAGTCAGCAGGGCACTTCTGCAGACCAAACACACAGAGCTGGCTCCTAGCAAAGGCAGCTGAGGCTGAGAAGGGAAGGAGGGAGTGTGAGCTCCTCCACCGGGTTCCTGAAGGGGCCATTTTTCAGCTGAGGTGCCAAAACAAAGTCTTGACTACTTGTAATAAATAAAAATCTTATTTCTAATATCCTGCAAGGGGAAAGTTCTTCTCCCAAGGGCAATGACTCCATTTTGCTATGAGTGGAGGTGTTAACCTTGTTGGACTGACTACATTTTAGCCTAAATTATTGCTAAAAAGTATGAATTTTTTATGTGATGATGACTGTTTCCAGGAAAGCTTCCAGGTGCTGCCCAATGCTCAAACTCTACAGGAAGAAGCACCAGTGTCAACCAGACCACACTAAAAAATAACTAACTTCATAAATTAATAGGATGAAATGCTCCCATTGAAGTGTTGAAAAGCAGATTCCCAAATCTATATTTAGGTACTACATAGAAGTGCACCTGATTAATGAATGATGCATTTCAGAGCCCATTTCAGCCATTCAGATTTCCAAATTCAGTCTTAGTTTTCCAGTGGACGTAACGAACAGTGATGGGATTATCTCACCACTACATAAACAGTAAATGACTAATTACTTTCTCATGCATTCATTAAAAATTTAACCAGCATTTAGACATATAAGTGACATATAACAAGGTAGCTTTAACAGGTTCCTTTGGGATTCAGATTGCAAAGATGTTAATTGACATTTAATAGTTTTGTAATTGATCTCTGTCATCTTACATTGTGGAAAAATCCTAAAGCATTATTTCAGCACAATGGAAAAATCATAGTGTAATATAATATTGATAATAACACCAAGACACATTTCTTGCAGGTACAGAAAGTTAAACTAAGCTACACAGGAAGTCATTTGCATAGTTCAAAACTACAAATCTCCAGTATTTTTGTTTCAAACCACCCACAGAATTCTAGGAGGCAACAGTTTTGGATGGCAATTAAGAAAATGTGTTTATATGTAATAATGTGAGAGGGGGAGAGGGGAGCTACATAGTTCTATAAACCACAGAGGTACCTAGCTCATTGTTTGTTTTAATAATTAAATACATATCAGTATATTTACAGGAACCCAGACACCAACTTTCATGTGTGGTGATGTGCATGAACTAGCTCTGTTTATTATTATAATTGCCTGGTGCTTCTATGTTTATAATTCTTTTCAGTGACCCAGAACTACACCAGGCTGTAAGCTGAAAGCCTGTATTGACTATTTCTGAACAAATATATAAATATATATAGATTTTGCCCAGGTAAAACACTTCTGGTGCCCTGGAGCTGGGCACTGACAGTTAACATGAGGTTGGCTTTCATAGCAAGGATACATTGGTCATTTTTGTGACAACTGAATATCATTCAGGCCGTAAGGGGCATGGAGATGGAGAGCTCTTTACTACAAAAATAGGAAAGGAGGAGTGTTAAGAGGTCCTGACTGCAGTAATTACTCCCAAACCTCACTGCTTGCATCGTGGTGAGCTAGGCAGGCAGGTGGGGCAATGCATGAACCTGCAGAAGGTGCATTTACAACCTTCTCCTTTCAAGCCAAGTCCCCAAGGTGAGCATGAGGTTACCTGCAGGAGGGCAAGAAGCTGCCTGGTGCAGAGCATTGACTCCACAGGAAGGGCTGGAAATAACTTCACTGCATTAGCATCCTCTGGAGCTTTAACATCAGCAGAGACAGGGCCTGATTTATTCAAAGCTGGATGGCTGCTCTGGGGCTGTAACTTGTGTCAGCCTCACTGGTTATTCCACCTGATATCATAAGATGCACCAATCTGCCAGAGGCATCATCGTTTGCCCACATCAAACCATCTTCTGAGGCTTTTAATAACTTTACTGCCTATATTGAGCTGTGGTCTGATCATGTAGTTTTCTTCCCAGTATCACTAGTCTGTCTCTAATAACTTTTTTTTTGTGGGTTTCTCCTCACTGACTTTTGGACCTCAAAAAAATGAGCAGCCACTCCCAATCACGTAGATTTTTAATCTAAAAAGCCATTCAGAATATTCTTTCTCAGTGATTTTTTTTTTTTTAAGGGATACTGTCAAACCAAATCTATACAAACTGAATTTGATTCTTTTTGTATTTGCTGTAAAATTTCCCACTATTTGCCAAAGGAATACTGGTAGAAAGGACTGTTAAAGGTCAATAAGTGGCTGGGAGACCAATATGTCCGAGTCCTTGGCTTGTCCATCTGCCCTATGTTGGTGCTTAGCTGATTAACTGGTAGAGCAAATACTTCAGGTAATGTGAGCACTCAGAAGTACTCACCCATAGATGGGCATTTCTTTACATTTGAGAGCTGCTGAACATGTTAAAATCTTGACAAGACTGGCAAGTCCCAGGAGTGGCCTGGGAAAGCAAGGAGTATGAAAACTTAATTATCATTTGGGTTTCTTTGTTCTTGAGTTGTTTCATTTTTATGAGTTATGAAACTCCTACATTTGGATCTAGGCATATGGACGAGTTTTATACAAACAAGTTATTGTAATTAACTCCTCCCAGAATACCACTGTCAATTACCAGTGACCCAGAAACAGCACATGAAACTCGTGCGTTTGGATCTAGGCATATGGATGAGTTTTTACACAAGTTATTGTAATTAACTCCTCCCAGAATACCACTGTCAATTACCAGTGACCCAGAAACAGCACAAATACATCAACATCTACCCAGGATCCCTCTTTTCTCAGCAACTTTGTGGACACTCCTAAAGATCAGCAAAGATTTTCAGCCACAGAATGGTCTCACACTTTGCCTTGCGTTGCAGGCTGAAAACGTGCAGGAGATGGCCCAAATCACCTTCTTGTCCTTCTCTTGCCCTAGTTCGTATCACTCCCACTGCAAGAACAGGAATACAGCTCACCTCTGTTCCTCTGAGGCCTGTATTGGTTATTCAAGGCAAAAGGGAGGAGGAAGATCCCAAATCAGTGTTATGTATATGATGGGGACAGCTGGAGCATCTCTGCTTCAGGTACATCACCCCTGCTGGTACTGGACCCAAGGACCAGTCTCCTCAGGCAAAGTCATCTAGGAAGACATGGTGTGATGAACACTTTGTTAGCTGAGCTTAGGCAGAAGGTCTCATCCCTCTTTTTAAGTTTGCCAGGTAGGGAATGAACGGGCTAATGAAGCTATTACTGCTGAGGGCTGTTGGAGCTGAAGCACATGAATGGAGTCAGATGGACACACTTGCTCTGCCATTGCCCAGGAGCTCCCTGCAAGCCAGGTGCTGGGGGCACCAAAGGCATTGGGGGCTCCTCTGACCTCTGAGCTCATGATCAAAGCGAAGGCTCTGGCACAGAATCACCCAGGTTATATATTTAATTCATTTTGGCAAGTTCTTGGGTTCTCTGACAGGTTAGGAGAAGTCCTGCATCCTGAGGGGGTTTTGTAGAAACCAAAGGGGTTTCTTAAGCTGTAAAAGTAGGAGCCTAATCCATCAGACAATGTGTCATCAAAATTTTTCATCCAGTGATCTGGAGGTGGGCTTCAGCATGGCTAAGATGGAAATTACAAAACTTTACAGGGTCTCAGAATAAACTCAGGAAGTCATTTACTTGTACTAATCGAGACAGGTTAATTCTCACAGGTAAACCTTTGTTTCCATTACATTTATTCCTCATGCTGATCTGTGAAGTGTTGTTTAATGCCAAGATGTTTCAGGGGTGTTTTTACTACTCCATAGGCTGCGTGGGCTCTTGTTTCTGCCAGTCAGGTGGGTGCTATGGAGCAGAGACTGAATGTGACAGGTAAAATTCAAATCAGCATACCTGTGATGTAGGTAGAGAACAGACTCATTTATGCACTGTGATTCTTGTCAGCAGAAAAACAGAAACAATCCCTCCTGTGCAAGCTCCTGGTGAACAAATGTCACTGCTGGCAGAGAGGAAAAATTTGAACTTTCTAATTAAAAATCTCAGCTTACTGATTCCTCTTCTGAGTTCCAGCCATTCCTCAAGATTTCTGCACGGTGGACATTGCCTGTTGTCCTCACAGGTAGGATTTAATCAAAAGAAAAAATGAGAAGAGGAAAAAATCAAATCTCCTGGTCAAATTAAGGAGGTGTTATTGTCTTAGAGATTGTCCTTCATTGTCCTCTGCTGCCACGTGTCCTAGTTCAGGAGCTGCCCCAGGGTGCTGCACTGGATGCCACTGCTCAAGAGCACTCGTGCTTGGCAAGAAGACTGAGTCCCAGTGAAACACAACCATGTTCAGAAGGTTTTGCAGGAAAACAAGCAGCAAGACCACGGGTAGCAACGTGCTACTTAATTCTTGGGTTCTTTTGCAGGTGCCTAGCTGTGAATCTTTACTTCTTACTATTTAAGGCCAACGTCCCAGTAATTCATCTTGCCTCCCTGAAGCCCAAAACTTAACAGAGTTCTGCCCGATGAAGGATCATTCAACAGCACAGAACTGTAGCAGCAGGGGACCATTAAACTCTTGACTTAAATGAAAACTTATGAAAGCTGCTTTGAATACCAAATTTCTTCTTGCTGCCTCACCTGTGATGTTACCCCCCCCGCGGAGAGCTTTCCAGAACACATTCACTCATCTCACTTTTGCTACCTCTGTATTGCAGTTGTGACCAAAGTGAATACAGATGAATACGACACAGAGAGTGATTTCTTTTTATTTTGACATGATTTGAAATACAGACAAGTAGCCTGGCAGAATTTAAATATTCCCTGGGACTTTGTCCTTAATAATCGCTGTGAAATGCTCCGACGCTTCCTTCTAAAGCACACCACAACTTTTATAAGGTGCAGAGGTTAAATGTAAATAATTATCAGTTCTCAGAGTCTCGTCCCATCAGGAGAGGTGCCAAGAGCTTGTGTGTTTATGTTCAGATCTAGTGGGAAGTTTCCCAAGAGCGTGAGCTCTCAGACATTTAGTCAAAGCAGAGAGGGAGAACTGTCTGCAGAACGTTCAGCAGCTCTTTGACTGACATATTTCTCATCAACAAGTTGGTTTTGTTTACACCTCCCTGAGAAGTACATAGCAGGGATGGAAAAAAATACCACCAGACTTTTCTGTTCTTAGTCTTTCTTCTTCTGGCAAGATAGGTTTTCTTGCAGGATCTGTCACCAGCCCAGACTGGCTAGCATCACCCAGCTGGGCTATGCCAAAGTGGCCACGCACAACAGCTTGCAAACACCCCTCGAGGAGTTCTGCAGCTGCTCTGATCTGAAGTAGGATCAGCAGAAGGCAAAGAAAGCTACTTTTGGTTATTTCCTTCAACCCACCTCTGCTTTCTGGGCTGAGCGTGTGGTTGCCACTTCTGTCAGTCATACTTTTTAGGAAGTAGATTCTGTGTCTCCACAAAACAAACCAACCAATCCTGGTAGTCCCCTGGAGTTGTCAGATCCCATTTTACTTTACTTCACTCAGACAATTGTTTCTGATCAGCTTGACCAGCCCTAACAAAACCTCTCCTTTCTCAGGAGGTTGCCAGGGGTTGTCCAGGTTCTCCTTCCACCACGCTGCTGAGATAACTCCCCACCAGCTGCACCTCCAGGAGCCTAGTTGACCTGTCTCTATAATGCCTGTCACACTGACTTTCCTTGCAGGGTAGTTGCAGAATTTATTTATGGATATACTGAATTATTTTATTTCTGGATCACCTCACAGGCCTTCATATTTCTATGTTTTCTTGTAGCACCTCTCATGATGTTCCCTCAATACACACACACCTCCTAACAGAGGGAAGCATTCTGTGGTTCTTTTCTTAGCACATCAATTCATGCAATGGGACCCAAACCAATCTAAAGTGGGTGTTGTCATGAATTCTACCTCTGACATCATTTTCAATGAGGTGAACTACCTCCCCCCTACCACCTTCCTTGGACTCAGTCTTGCCAGGGTCATAGCTTAAAAAATATAGAGAAGAAAGTAGCAGGACTGGACATGCACCAGGAGAAGACTACAGCTACAGAAACCCAGACAGAGGGTGTCAGCAGATAGCTAAACACAGAAAATTAGAACATTATTCTTTTGCAGATATTGAAAGTTGAGGGAGGAAGCACAAGGGACACGAAATAAGCCCTCCTCTTACCTCCATTTCAGCCTGAAGACACTTGGTGAACAGATGTCTTCTGCTGCCTTGGCAGCTCCTCAGGGAAAGTGGAATCTGCCAAGCTGGGACAGCTGAAAAACACCCTAGAAGAACTTCTAGAACCTTCAGTGTCAAAGAAAACCCTTCCTGAGGGATGGGGTGAGGTGACTTAATCAATCTTATCTGCTCCTCAATCTGCAAGCACACTGTGACACCTTTTTGCCCCACACCATTTGGTTTCCAGCTGCTGCAGATCTCCAAGGTGAGGAGCCTTGAATCCAAGCTGGTGGCTTGCATCCCAGAGGAAGGAAACATTTCTCTTTCTCCACCCACACTCCTGAGAGTTGCCTTATGTGTCAATCTAACGATGAGAACACCAGAAACCACTTTGTCAATTATCTCAATTATCCCCATTGCCCTTGGCCAACCTTGGGTGGACCTCACCCACAGCCTAGGAACTGATTTGCTCAAGCCAAGGCACTCAGAAAAAGAAATCAATAAAACCTTAGAGTAAATAACTTTGGAATACTATAGGAGAGTCTGCCCTATTATCCAGCAATTAATAAGATTTCTGGTTTTAAGTCTAGAGGAAGTGAGAGTTCTTGAGAAAACAACCAGACCTGTTTTGGAGCAGAAAGAAGGACAAGCTGTTTCAGTCATCGTTTCATTCCAGTCTCACAAGGGAAATCAGTCACTCACCAATGGCTCATGCAATGCTGTTGCCAGCTCCTCAGAAAGGAAATGTCATGTAGAGCAACTTGTTTTTCTCTCGCAGCAATTAAAGGACTTAGGAGGCCACAACAAAATCAATACAAAACGGGTAAATCCGTAATGAATGACAGCAAAATACTGATCTTCTTGCCTAAAGGAACGTCTGTCTAAATGCCATCACAGGGCTAGGCAGGAGAAGGGTTTGCTGGTTTGTTTTTGAAGGGTCTGCCACCTTTTAGCTCTTCTTTATGTATGGATCACCAAACGGCCTCATGTTTCCTGAGTATTGTGTTTGAGGAAAATATGTGCACGTGCAACTTTTTGAGGCTTGAGATATCTCTGAGGATAGTCCAGTTTATGCTCCATGAAATATGTGCCTAGGTTGCTGCTGCTGGCACCCCCCAGAGGTTCACCAGAGAGCTCTGGGGCTGCCTCCTGCTTTTGCTCCAGGCTTTGGGATCCCACGATCCACAGTTTGTGTCAGGATGATGCCCATTTCTCTCAACTCATCTAGGATGATTGGCAAGAGAGCCATGATCAGAGACTGATGTAAACCTCTGACCTCACAGTAAGAACACAACAATTTTTAAACCAAAAAGGTGTCTTCAGGCAGTGAGAACTGCTTCCACATAGGACTTTTTGTATCTCACCCCCACGCTGAAGGTTGAGAAGGCCCAACCACTCCAGCCTTTCCCATGGGGGCTGTCTCTGTGCTGACCTGTCCTTTCTGAGCCACCCTGACATGCTCCCACTTTTACCCTCTGCAGTGACTTTCAAATCACTTTTTTGGCTCCTTTTCAAAAAACTCAGGCTGAGTCCCTTTTGTGCATCTCTTACCCAGAGAAATCTTCACAGCCAATCGTGCACAACTAGTTTTTCCCCTCCCCATGGTATTTATGGGTAATTTACTTAGGTAGAGGCCAGCTATTGCCTCTGGCAGCTTCCTATCTGCCCTGCAAAGCAGCGTAGAGTAAGAGATGCAGTTAAACCAGCACAGCATGATCACAGTACCCAGGTCACACACCACGCTCATAAATAATTGCAGAACAGCCCCACAACCTTCACAGATGCAACCTCATCTGTTGGTTGCTTTTCTCTTTTTAATTTCCACCTGCTCTTCCATCAAAACTGTGGCCAAATGGCTTTGGAAGCAGAACCAGCTAGTGTTTTTGGTTGTAGGCAGGACCTTGGCACGGCGTGTTACTACCTCTGTGTCTGGAGAGGGGTTTGATGGGGGTTTTTTTGTTTATTTTTACATCAGCCAAGTTGTTTTCTAGCGCTGGAATGGCTCAAACTGCTGTACTAAACACTCATTGTGTCCATCAAATGCTCATCCTATTTCAGCAGTGAGAAATCAATAAGAATTGATTTGAGAATCTCCAATCTTATCAAGCATCGAGCGAGGCGCTGGGACAAACGCCGAGTTGATGCTGTAACACAGAGATTGGAAGAGGGCCTGGAGCCCCAAGTATCACAGCCTTGTTTACAAGGGATGGTTGGAATTCGAGGTGTTAAAGGTGTTTGTTCCTCCCTGTGCTGCTGGCTTTCAGGTGGTGCCCAGCTCCAGCTCCAAGCAGAGTGTAGGCACGCTCTCCAGTCCTAGCAGATGACGTAGGGAGGAGGGAGAGTGTTGCATTTAGAAACAGAAATGCTGCCAGCAAATGCTATTTCAGCAATTACCTGTGTTTAGTAATTATGCTAATGCTGATTCTCAAAAGGCTGTTATTTGCTCAGCATGTTCTTCATACTTTATCTCCCTACCTACCTAACCCTTTATTTTCACTCTAGCTATTACTGGTTGTTTGTCAAGTTAAGTGGTGTTTGCAGCACCAAGTGTTGTCAAGGTGCTGTTGCTTTAGCTGAATTCCTGTTTTCCCAGCACTGGTTGCTGTGATTTTCTCCTCATCAGTACTACAAGGTTTTGGGGGTTGGATTTCACTGCTGACAAGAGACCTTGGGTGCTGCAGATGTTACTCTGGGCTGTGGGCTGAACGAGCAGCACCCGGGGTCTGTTGCAACAGGGAGTGTGATGGGCATCAATCCATGAGTGTTGAACTGACACACGTGGGGATCCCGGGTGCTCCTGCATGGCTGGATCAGCACAGTGTGCTGGCAAGGGAGAATTCACCATGGACAGACCCACAGCACACATGAGTACGACCATAGCAAAGTTTAAAGGACAGAAATACCATACCTGGAGCAACAGGAGCAGCTGAATTTGAGGAGGTACCTAGGGAGATGCCTGCACATTTGGATGTTCAATGATTGCCAGCCCACAGGCTGTACAGGAGTATTTGGGAGCACACATGTGCATAGTTACTTGTTGGTGCAAAGCAAAGTTGCACACTGTGAAGTGGATGAGGCCAACAGACCATAATGAGCCAACATCAAAGGCCATACCCTCAAGGACAGGCACGCTGCTAGCAGCTGGCTTCAGCAGAAGAGGCAATGGCAGGAGAGAAAAATGTTGTGCTGTACATGCACCAGGGAAAGAGAAACCCTGACCTAGGAGAGGAAAAGGGAACCTCACAGCTCCAGAGAGACATCCTGCAAGAACAAATC
>NW_008607798.1:13910-44762 GCF_000691845.1 Merops nubicus
TGTCTCTGAGCCTTCGAATGTTATGAGTTTGGCAGTCCTCAGCAGTCCCCAGCAAGAAGCCTGTGCTCCCAGCTCCCAGCCAGCTTTCCAGCAGGGCTCTGCAGCTTTACTGCTGCCTCCTCGCTCTCTTCCTCATCCTCATCCTCTCAGAGTAGATAACTGCTGGCCAAAAGTTTTACAGCAGCCCTTAGTGAAGACCCAGGCTAACGAGCTCATTTCTAGACAATCCCTGTGAAGGATTTATGATTTAAGATGTTAGAGCTATTTCAACAAGTATCCTGCAAACACCAGCCTACACTGAAGGACAGGAGAGCTATGAGATGTGAGATGTGAAATGGCATTGAGAACACAGAATCCCAGAATCCCAGCATGGTGGGGGTTGGAAGGGACCTCTGGAGAGCATCTCATCCAACCACCACCCACTAAAGCAGGGTCACTCAGAGCAGGGACCCCAGGATCACATCCAGGCAACTCTGGAATCTCTCCAGAGCAGGACACTCCACAATCTCTCTGGGCAGCCTGCTCCAGACCCGGGCACCCTCACAGCAAAGAAGTTTCTCCTCCTGTTTCAGATGTCCAGTTTGTGCTCATTGCCTCTTATCCTGCCACTGGGCACCACTAAAAAAAGTCTGGCCCCATCTTCTTGACCCCCACCCTTTAGCTGTTGATGAGCATTGATCAGATCCCTGCTCAGTCTTCTCCAGACTAACCAGCCCCAGGTCTCTTCTCAGCCTTTCCTGGTCCCAGAGATGCTCCAGCCCCTCAGCATCTTCACAGCCTCCACTGGACTCTCTCCAGTAGTTCCTTGTCTCTTTTGAACTGGGGAGCCCAGAACTGGACCCAATACTCCAGATGTGGCCTCACTAGGGCAGAGATGAACCTTCCAGCCTCAGAGAGCAATGCCAGCTATATTTAATTTACCAGTATAGATATTGATTTTGAGAGCTTGACTCCACCTTGCAGCCCCTCCATAACAAACAGCAGCCTCCAACACACTGTGCTGTGTTGTGCCTGTTAATAAACTAATTTCCTCTGCATTTGGTGTCAACAATTAACAATTTAACAATTGTACCTTCCTTGAACTTTATGGACTCCAACTTTCTTTCTTCATTGATTTTTTTTTTTCCCCTTGTAATTTTCCACCATGTACTTGCAGTTTAGGCAACAGAGCAGGAGCCCTCGTGTGGTTAATTTAGCATCTATTAGCTTTTTATCAACTTATTTGTAAATTAATTGTTGGGACTTCCTTAGAAGGAAGAAATTGCATCTGATCTTCAACAGTCTATTTAGGATGAAAGCCAACCTAGGAAGAGGAGCAATGCTGCAGGTAGAGCTGTGCAAGCTCTATGAACAGCAGTGTTAGCAAAGAGCCAGCTCGTTTAAACAATCAAGATAAGCAAGGTACCAATCAGCTGCCTTGGCATACGTGTTCATTAACTTAGATGTGGGAGCTCTGAACTGAAGAAAGAAACGATTAAGCTCTAATTGTATCCTCTTTAAGGGGGCATTTGGAACAGCTAACCCTTTTGTAAGGTGGCTCTTTTTACCCATCTCACGTCTTCCTATGGATAAACAGCCCTTTATCTCACTTGACTTTTCTGTTTTCCTCTCCTTGTGAAATGCTGGATCTGATTTAAGTTCTAACGCAACACCCAGCGTCCAGCGATTCAAAATTCAACAGATCTTCCTCCTTGCCTCTTCCCTTTTGGAAAGTCTTCATCAGCGAAACCCTTGAGGATGTTTTAAATGACCAGTATAGAGTGGTGCTCTTTAACTGTGCAATCAGGGATGATTTACTGAGTACATTTCAAGATGATTGTAGCATGTGTTAAGGAATTGTTTGGGGGAAAAAAAAGGAAAAAGTCAGTAAGGTTTGTTTCTCTCCCCCCCAAAGGGCAATGCAAAGTGGTAGGAACACCAACTCTGTATACCCCTATTATTATGGAATATAGAGTAGCCTTTAAAAGACAGAATAAAACAATATATCAGGTGTTTGGAAACTTTCCACTCACTGCAGGAGCAGCACAAAGCAGGGGCCACAGTGATAAGATCACGCTGACCTACTTCCTAGACTGGGTACTGCATCCTATGTGCTATTTGCACACCCCTTATTTTCATCAAATGCATCTTTGCAGATGCAGATGCAGTTACACATTCAGTGGGAGCTCTTCTTAAGTGCTCAAATGTGCATTTATCTTGTATTATACACACGTTCTTGCTAGAACATATGTTATGCTTTTGTCTCAGGGCCAGCTGTCAGACTAGGCACGTGGAGAATGCATTCAGGATGACAAGAAGGAACAACAAACTCTCCTGATCAGTGGCAGATCTCAACTGGTAGACTTTATATTTACTTCAGCTGCTTGGGCTCAGGACAATTATGGCAGTTTAAGCGAACTGAAGGAGTTTAAATCAACCTTTTTCTCACCCTATGAGGGATCTCACATCACACGTATTAGCATCTGCAGCACTCAGACCAAGAGATTGCTGTATTCACTTTCCCTCTGCTGTTCCTTGACTTCATGTATCTAAATCAGCCCTGGAACATTATACGATTGAACCTTCTTTTAGCTTAATCAGTATCAAATATTTATTTGTCTTCCTAATCTGGAAGTCTTTCTGTGCCTACTTATCAGCTGAGCTGAAGCCAAGATCAGGCTCTCAGCAGTAAATATCTCACAAATGAGCTTCTGTGTAACGGAGAAAAAAGAGAACTTCAGTGTGAGGATTAGAGATTACTACAACAGCATTGAATTTACAGGGGCCTGAAAACATAGGGGAGGTCTGATTCAGAGCTGAAATGGGATCATTTGTGGCCAGAGGGAATTGGGGAGGGTTTAGCCAAATTAGAAATTACCTTTCGGTGTCCCTTTACTACAATTCCCATAACTCAAATTATAGTAATATGAAGAGTTGTTCAACCCCTGGCTCATAACATCAGGCCTCACACATGCCTTAAACCATCCAACACCTTTTAATTAACTCATTATTCTTCCGATACCAGATTATGCAGGGGGTTTTGATCTTGTTTAAGGGATAGTGTTGAGCCAATATATATTTAGGAAGCAAAAGAAGCCCTTAGGGTGAAGCCAACACAGCCCTTTTGGGGATCCTCAGGAAGAGGATTTGATGCACAGTGGGTTACAAACCAATTTGGGTCTTCTGGATGCGAGGCAAAACTGATTGCTCTGATTGACCTGGACTGATCTGCAAGTCCTCATGGTACACTCAGACGTGGAGCTCATGCCCTGGATATTAATCTCTCTGGGACTTTCTCATATTTATCAGAATTTGAGCCAGCTAGGCACTAAAGCTGTTCAGTAAAGGAGTTTTTCCTCTTGTGCTTTTTTTTCTCTTTACATTTTGTTCAAAAAAAATACTGTATCTGGAATGTCTATCAGAATGCCTCAAAGGAGATAAATTGCTTCAAGCTGCTAATTTTTCACACCAACAAGAATAACTTGTTACGCTCTGTTTCCAGGAGCATCATTGTCTCCTGAGCTAAGCAGTGTGTAATGAAAATCACAGTGTTACCAGGGGCTCTGCACTGAAATTCAGCTTGTCCTGGGAGGCTGATGGACACAAAGCTATGGTCCTGCACCAGCACTGGCCCATGTTCCATGGATATTGAATGCTGGCCTCCAGACAGCCTTTGATGCTGAGGTGAAGTTCATTTGTTTCAGTGAAAACTGAGCTTTTTTTACATATCACTGATTCTTTTATCAATGATCTTCACTTACTAAAGTGAGATAATTCTCCTCCAGAGATTGACCTACATGAACCGTCTTGGTCTCCAATAGTTAGAACCTGGCTTAGGCCCTGTGGCTCTCTCATATTTTCTTTCCTTTAGTTTGACTTGTAAGTTTGCTTCTTTATAAATGGATTCCACATTAGGTCCTTTCCCTAAATGTACTATCTGCAGTTCTTTTTGATTTTCTTTTTCCCAGACAAATAGATTCTGTGGCTCAAAAACAATATCTTTGAGTCTTAACACTTTGACTCCTGGGAGGTATTCTCACAATCTCCTGCCCAGCAGCACTGTTAGATTTCCAAAGCAGTTCAAAGCAATAAAAACTCCATCTTTGGGCCACAGCCTCAACATGTTTTCTTTCAGAAGGTCCTTCCCACCCCAGAGAAGCAGCTGTCAGGGCTGTCACAGGACCTGCAGATGGAGAGCTGTCCTCAGATGGCCTCCTCCTTGCCCTCACCCTCTACTCTGCTTTCAAACACCTCGGGTTTTGTTTTCTTTTATTTTAAAAAAAGCCATTTTTCCTGCTGCTGGACGGCAGCAGAACAGATACTACAGAATTATGTTTCAAATCTATCTTTACTTGCAGGCAAAACTCAATATTCAGGGGCATGGTTGGGTCAGGATTCTTCCTTCATGGCCTTTGGGCATCCATTAAATACATACAGCTCTGGCATATTATCCCTTTTCAGTTATGTTATATTACTTTCAATAATGCCTACAATTTAGCAAGTGCACATACAGCAAAGCAAAAACACACAATAAAAGCTTATAGCCAAACTGTAACTCCATGAATTCAAAGGGTAAAAAAGGCAGAGACTTTTTTAGTTGTATTAAGCTGCTAGGTAGGTAAGAGTTCCAGCACATAGGTCCTAATTCTGGAAAGTATTCAGCTTGTGGAAATTCACAATCCAATGGGGTATTTTTAAAAACAAATGGGAAACATTCTTCCCTTGTTGACATCTGTTAACTTCTCATGCTTAAGGTTTGTTCAGGATAGGGATGCTTAGGAGGTTTTGTAGCTAAAATGAAACGACCAGTTTCCAGCTTTGGAAACCAGGTACAGAAACAAAAAGGTGACATTTTTAAACCATCTAAAACATTCAGTCCTCTCCTCCAGGTAAAATCAATAACATTTTGAAGCTGTGAAATGGGATGTAAAATCTCCTTGCAGTGTATTTCTGAATTTCCCATTCTGGAGTGGGTGTCTAGACACCCCGATGATTAATACTCTCATGACTGCCCAGCCAGATGGATGCTTGATGGAAGACAGCAACACAACACCCATGTAAATAAAAATGTCTTTACCAAAGGCCCTGCCAAGGCACTGAAGTTTCCTGGCCTGAAAGAAAACAACAAAGCTGGAGGCGAAGCAAGGGGAGGAATTGTCACATGAGTGTTCCAGGGATGAAGCTCAGTGAAAATGATCAACACTCAGAAAGTTGTGGGAGGAGGGTTTGTTGTGTATCCAAAGTACTGTTTGGTGTTAATTGAAAACATGACTTATTATATGGGGTTGCTGAAAGAGCACCCTCAAAACAAATGGTCATCTGGGGCAATGGGCATATGGGTTAATGAGGCACCAGAGAAGCTGCTCCTTAATATCACTGAAAACAAATGGCCAGGTTATTAATATTGTCATTTATCTTTTATTACTTTGGAGTCTGCTTCAGTCCCTGGCCTGAGCTTAGTGCCCTATAGCTCCGTGACACCTATGGGCACGTGCTAATCTTGCAGGATGAAATTTAGGGTTTTTTTTTTACAGCAATACACCAAAGCTGAGTTCTTTTCACTGGGCTGAAACCACTCTGAGTAAGGATCCTGCCTGTCATCTTCAAAAGTTCACTTCCTGAGTCTCACAGTAGATAGGAGGCTCAATCCTGGCTGAGTTATTCACCAGCAGACAGGACTGGACTGAGTGTGCAACCCAGCAAGTGCTCAGGGAACAGAAACAGCTCTGAGAAATCCTGGGGTCCTCTCCCATGGGTTGAATAACCAACTGTTAATATATATGAGCCTGGTTTTTGCAAGCCAGCCTCTGGGCTAAAACGTGTGTGAGAGAGCACAGATGGACTCCAGCATTTAGCAGGCTGCCCTGAGAGATGAGCAGCTCAACAGCAACAGAGGCAACCTGCTCAGAGACAGGGTACAGAATATGAAGCCCACCTTCTGCTCTGAGAGCAGCTTTCACTGCCTGTTGGTTCCATTTTCCACCAGGCTTGCTCATTCTTAGTCTGGCATATTACCACGCTGCCCCTGGAAGGAAAGCAAAAGCATGTTGTCCTCTTCCAAATATCTAACTAAGAGATATTCCAAATATCTCATTAAAATTTATCTACAACAAGGTGGCTTCAAAACACTTGCTAGCAGCAGGGCAGGTAACTCTGGTGGCGTGCTGACAGCCTGCACTGGAGTCAAGAATTGCATAAATCGTGGAGAAAATGACCTAGCAAAGATAAAAAGATCTCCCCAAAGTTGAAGAGAAGAAGATGCACATAGAAGAGAGAAGGATGGACAACGGGGGAGCTATGCAGCCAGCATGTACATCTGCCTCCCCATGTTTCCATCCCAGTTCCTGCAGTTTCATAAAGGAATTATGGGAGATGGAGAATAAAATGAGAGATTTTAGTTGGGGGTTGGTTTTGCTTTTTGTTTTCTCATCCCAAAATCTCACGCTGTATGAAAACCCTTCATCTGAACAAACTGGACACAAGAAAATCCAAACAAACCCTTCAGCTGGACAAGCAGCAGTCAACACAAAGAAGGGTGTTGGAGTCTGTGCTGCCAAGAAGCTGTCTCATGGATGTCCACCTCAAACGAAGCTGGAAGATTCAGCCCCTGGGGACTGCCTACAAGGCCATAACAAACTCACATGCAGAGTAAGAAGGCTCCAGCTGTTGAGGTATTTCCATGGTTAAAGTCATTTCCCTGCTCCTAGTCTAGTTCACTTGGTGACATCTCTCCCCAGCTGACCCTGCTGGTGCTGCAGACACCTTGGCTTTCTGGACACTTGCCCTTCTCCTGAAGTGAAGCTAGATCCAAGTCTCTGATAACTCACTGTGCACAGAAAGAGGTTTTGTGTCCAGATGATGAAAACCAGCAGGCTGCAACCCAATCTCCTCTGGGAGCTCTTGGTTTGGAAGTCCCAGGGAGCAGTTGTACAGGTAATCTAATCAGAATAAACTCCTGCACATGCATAGCATCATTTTTTGACCTTGCCATTACACAAATGCTTCCTGAACACTGAATAATGAAGCCCTGCAGCTCCCCTGAACGGTGGGTAAATAAGTTTATGTTTTTTCTCCTACCAAGTCAGCCCAAGACACAGTTTGAGTCATCTGGCACAGTGAACTAGTGCCAGACACGTGCTAATGATGCCTCCTCTGCTGCCTTTGTCCTTTGCTGTGTGTCAGTATGCCAGTGAGGTGTCATAACCTCCTCCCCACAGCACTGTGGTTCCTTTCTAAGGCAAATCACCCATGTTCAGAAATATCTGTTTCTAACAGATGCATTTGGGTTGTTTTGTGGGGGTGAGGAGTTTCCTTTTGTTTGGAAGATCAGTGCTGGCCAAAGCAGTGGGGTTCTGGAAATGGGAGATAGCATGAAAACTTCTTTTTGTGAGTGGCAAAAGTCCTTTCTGATGCTTCTATCACTGGGCACAACCTTTTTAGAAAAATTGCTGAGGGTCTGGCACTGGAATTTTGTTTCAAAGCCTTTCATTTATCTGCCTCTGCCTGCCGTGGTGACACTTCCTCAGCCCCGGGAGCCTCTGACACTTCCCATTGACTAAGTGCCACCCCCACTGCAGTCCCTCCAGGGGCACTGGTGACAGGCATCCCTTACCCACAGAGGGACCAGGGAAGTCACATCATTTTGGAACCTCTTTTGCAACACTGAAGAAGTTTCTCTAGAGATTTTGACATGCAGTGCTTGCACGAGCAGGTTCCTCAGGCAGTAAGACAGCATCTAAAGCACAAGGAGAATGGGATGTCAGTCAGCAGGCACCAGCACCTTGCTCTGACCTACCTGCAGTTAAATTTGACCTAGCTATGGGCCTTCTGACATCACTGGCACAACCCACATACACTAGTGCTGACACCTCCACCATGTCCCTATTCCTGTGGTCACCCACGTGGTCAGTCCTGAGCTTTTCCTCTATCTTATCACAGTGAGATGAACTGTAGCTTGGGAGGGGGTGGAATATATTCCCCACTGACTGCAAAGGGAGCCCAATGGTTAATCCAGAGGTCTAAAATAAGGTGAGCTGTCTCCTGTCCCACCTGCTTGTCTTCCTGTGGAGACACCCAGTCTGTGTCCCAGTTGCCAACAGTGAGGCATGTTGACATTGCCCAGAAGAGCACAGCAGACTTCCCAAAGACCTGGTGAACTTGTTGAGAAAACAGCTCCCAGAACCCAAATCTGGAACTCTGAGCCTCAAAATAAGACTCAGTCCAAGGTGACACCATGATGCAAAGACCCTGCTGCACCCCAGCCAGAGCTCCTGTCTTCCACTCACCTTAATTAACCACTTATCCACATTTCCTATGCAATTGCCTCAGTGTAATAGCCTCTGTCAGGCTTCTGCCATTCATCCATCACACATTAACAGTCTATTCTGATTTCTGAGGTACATTTAATCTCCTCTGACACCCATCATTTTCATGTTGCCCCTTTACTGAAGCAATTAAATCTGCTTCCAATCCATTCTTCCAGAGTTTAAATTTACATTTTTAGTACTAGTTTTTCAACAGCCCTGGTTCCTTCACAGTTGCAGAGTTTAATTCATGTTTATGTTCAGTTCATGTGGCACCCTCACCACATGGTTTATTTCTGTCAACTACAACTCCCTGCAGAATTTAGATTGCAACCCAGGGTCACTTTGCATTTCCAGCACAAGAGAAGTGAAAACACATGACCAAAAATGGGATGTTTCCTTTTAACTTTGACAGTTTGCTTATGTCCTAGAACATTTTTATAGGAAGATGAAAAATAATCATCTATGATGTTTGTAGTGCTTCTCATTATAATGCATGCAAATGCATAATCCAGTGAGTGTGAAAAACACACAGACAGGGGAGGAAAATCCTAATGAAAAACTCAACAGAGCATGCAGCACTTCTGCCTCACGTTCCTAAAGTTGTCTGTCTTCGTGGTCTTACAGTTTCTAGTAGAACAGGTCAGTGAATGCTTTTTGTTGCATGATTTAGATAATAAAAAAAGCTATTAGCAAAGTTCATCTGTCTTTGTGGAAGAGGCTAAGTGCAACAGAGTGTGGACATTAGCAGCAAAAGGCACCCACATCATTCACAGAGCAGCCCTGGGAACGCTGGATGTTGGCATAGACCTGCCAAAAATGCTGAACTGTGCTGGGAAAGGCCAGAAAACATCTTTAATTCCCCCCCCCCAGCCCCCATGCATGGTTGCTAAGCCTCAGCTTGGGAAGGGCTTGGCACAGCAGCTCTGCCACCCATCCCTGCCCCACCAGCTGGCGAGCAGGAGAGCTGCCAGCAGCACTTCCCAGCCCTGGCCATCCATCAGCTGTTGAGACCACTGTAAACACCCCGTTAGACAACAGCTCATGTTTTTCACTAGCAGGGTGTGATGGATTAGTCTTCATCTGCAAGGAAGGGTCAGACTTCCTGAGGATTAGATCAGAGCAGCGTGCGGGAGTCCCACGGGTGCTGCCCGGTCATGGTGAAGTCCCAATCCTGCAGTTATTTTCCCATCTGCAGAAGAGCAACCAAGCCCCTCAGGGGATTATTCTGGAGCCACTTTCAGACCTCGATGAGAGGAACATGTATAAAAGCTCTGAGTATTTCACAGGCAGTGCCACCACTGCTGGATCTCAAAGCTGTGCGCCACCATTCCTGTAAGCCACAGCAGGCTGCAAGAGTGGGACCAGGAAAGGAAAGAAAGCACCTCACCCTCCAACCCCTCCCAGCTCCTGACACAACCCACGGGGCCCTGAGAACAAAGGGGAAGACCTGTACACCTTGCTTTTGCCACATGCTGGAGCAGGTTTCCCTGGCAGCACCCAGCTGCACTGTCCCCCAAAAGCTGTGAGTCTCTCTCAGACCAGTCCCTAGCCCAAGCAAGCTCTTATTTTTGACTCAAAGGAAATGTAAAATCTTGCTTACAAAATGGCTGAGTGCAAATTTGCCACCCACAACCCTTTTCATCTGTTCTCTGCTTTATTTACAGAGCTCTCCCAGCATCTTCACTTAGGGCTATCTCTCCCTGTGCTTCCTTGGAGGGCAGCTTAGCAGATTTGTTAGCCAAACAGACTGTGAGCCCTGACTCCCCAGCTTTCCTCCCTAGATTTTATTTACCCTCCACCCTCCCTGATAACTCCTGGGTGCCTTGCCAAGTTGCTGAAAGAGCTACCAGTCATGGATACCTCACTAAGAGAAGACAGATTCACAGCCTAAGTAAAAAACAAATTTTTTAAAAAATCAAGAAAAAGACAGAGTAGAATTAATTCTTCTTTAACTCATTTGTCTCTGTCCTTCAAAGCTGTTACCTTCATGTAATGGATCTTTGTTACAAAGAAATGGTGTCAGAGGCCAACCCATTGTGCGGGTTTGAATGTCAGTCACGGGCATCTCCAGCAAAGAGCTCACAAAGACCCAGCAGGACCACAGTGATGGACCTGACACCTTCAACCACGCAAGGAGGGACCAGCAGGAACCTGCAGATTATATTGGGGGTGAAATGACTCCAATCCTAACCAAGCTGCTGGCTCCTGGGCTTAGGGAACAGCATGCAAGTGGACAAAACAACAGTGCCTGCTGGGTGGCTTGCAACCAGCCCCTCTCTGCTCCTCGAGCAGCACACAGGGGGGTCCCAGCCTGTGACACCAGCTCACCCCACCTGGCCTGCCTCAGGAGGGGAGATGTGGAAGCCAACGACCAGCACAAACAGTTTTGGGGCCTCCCCATCAGGGATGGTGGGCCAGGCATTCTCCCATGGGGTCAGGGAGTCTCCAGGGGAGCCTGGCCAAAGATGCCCTGGCTGGCTGAGAGCACTGCTGTGGTTCCCACCCCTGCCCAGCAGCAGAGCCAGCTGCACGTTTGGGCAGGCCAGGGGCTTGCCAGCTGCAGCTGAGGTAGCCTGGACGCCCTGCATGTGGCACTTGTGGTCTACAAAAGCCCAGCTGGCTCCTGCTCACTGGCATGTTCAGGATGGGGTTTACAAGGGAAGCATCTCCCCAGCAGCACCACTCCCTGCCACAGCCCTCCTCGCCTGGCTGCAGCAGCAGGAGCTGTGAACATCACCCTGCTGAGCTGTCCCCAGCCAGCTCTGCCTTGTCTGGGACAGGCCAGGGACACCTCTCCTCCTCACAAGGACTGAGCTTCATCTGCAGAGCTGAGATGTGCACAGAGCAGACAGGGACGTGGCAGCACTGCTGCTCCTGCCAGCACCCCCAGCTCATGCAAGGGCTTTGGAGAACCTCTTGCTGCTCGTGCACAACGTGCAGGGTTTCACCCACTGCCACCCATCTCACAGGTTGGGTGCTGCAGTGACTCACCACCCCATCCCACACCCATGGAACACCCAGCTGGACCTGCTAATCCTTTTCCACAATTAGTGAGAACAGTTTTTAGGTATTAGAACATTAATGCTGTCTTTTTTTTTCAGTTGGATTGGTGGTATTTAGGAGCCTGCTGCTACTTAGGAACATGGGCTGTGATATTAGTATTGTCATCTTGTCATCAATTAGCTTTTAATTAACATGAATTTTAGCTTTTCTCTCCTAATTGGGGAAGGAGAAGACAAGAGTAATCAGCAGGATAGGTCTACACAAAGTAGCCTCCACCACAATCTCACTGAGCAAACCACGAGCCACTGGATGTCCAGAGCCATTGGAATGTGCACAAGGAACAGGATCTCCAGTGCCCCTCCACATTTCTGACCAGGAGCCACTACCTGAATAAATCCTGATTTATTCCTCTCTCCCATTTCTGATTTATTTATTGCTTCCTTTGTTGCATTTTATTCTTGATATGGGTGAAGATCTCCCCATTACTCAACTGCCATATCTGGCCAGTTACCCTATTGAATCTTCATCCTCTAGTAATGAAATTAAATTAAATTAATCCTCTAACAAATCTACTCCTGTTTATGCAAAGCTCTCAACTACATCAGAAACTAACACAGAATTGTGGGTCTGTTCATGGAGAAAAAAACTTTGAGGAGAAGGAAAGTAAAAATGAGTGTTTCTGTGGAGTCTGAGAGCACACTGGTGCCAACAGGGTGAGGGATGGACACGAGGTGTGGGAACCAGCCCCGAGGACTCCTATTGCAATTCAGAGAGAGGTTTCAATCCATTAGTGGGGACACAGTAGACATGGAGCCATTTGTTTCTTCCAAGTGAAGCAGTGATTTTGCTTCCCTCCTTAAGCCCTATTTCAAGGTGAAGGAGAGAGACAAAGCAGGAATTTGTGGGAAGAATCCAAACTATTCCCAACCCTCTTGGTTTAAGGGTTTATAGCACTTGCAGTTTTAGTTAAAAAGAGTTGAAAAAGGCCTCTGTTCACTCTACAGTTATACTTAAACAGCAGAGTGCTATTCATCTGCCTGCTACGTGGCCATACACAGCAGTTTCCTTGTCCTGAAGGTAATACTGATTGTACATCTGCTGGATCTTTTTGGTCACCCTAGTTTCCTTGCAGGACTGGTGCACAACTCCTCGACCATGCAGATGATGTGCCTGTCATCTCTTCTTGCCCACAGCAGCATCCTCATCAGCCTGTCTTTGATGCAAACCCTGATCAAGGGCAGAATTTAAGCCAGCCACAGTCAGAATTTGGTGGGGCTTCTCCTCATCTCTTGAAATTACCTTCCAGCTCAGTCCCAGACGAATTCAGAGCTGATGGGGAATGAAAGTCATGGTCCACAGAGAGTTAACAGCTACCTAAGAACAGCAAAAACTGGTAGGGGAAAATTTGTCCTCTCCTCACCCCTAAATCCACCTGAGTTGGGAAGTACAATAAATCAACAAGTCTGTTGACAGTTTCTTCTCTACTGCAACTCATCATCCCATTTTATCCGTCTCATTATCTTGTGGACCTGCAGACTGGCAATAGACAGCTCCAGAAAGACTCAAGATGACATTAAAGAGAAAAATGTCTCCCACCTCTGTTTATGAACACTGATTCCACTCCAGAGCCATCTGTACAGCAGCCGCCTCTTGCCATCAGTCTAAAATAATTGAAAACCAAACCAAAACAAAAACCCCACAAGATAAATCCTAGAAGCCTTAGGTTAGAGGAGACTCAGAAGTCTTGAGCAGTGACACCAGAGGCCAGCTCAGGGGGGCTGACCCATGAAGCTGCCCAGAGATGTCTCCTTCAGGGACTCCCCCAGGGGAGATCACCCCCAGCTCTCCCTGCTCACAGATCCCATCCTCTGCTTTTCCCCCCAGGACGTACTGTTTGGGACAATGGGACATGAGGACAGGAAGATGTCATCTCCCCTTTGGCCTCAATTTTTGTCATATCTACTCTAAGACTTGTCTTTTTCAGGGATGCAGGAAAAGTCACAGAGGTTGAGAACAAGTGTCCCTCCAACCACGCACACTGGCCCTGGTACCACCTCCAGCCTCACTCTTCTTTCAGCTCAGGGATTTTTTGGAGACTGATGTGGCCTGCGGGCAGCAACCACCAGCACATCTCCTGTGCTCTTTGCTCTACAGAGAAAAACCCAACTCTGTCCAAGCCATGGTCCTACAGCAACACTAAAGACCCCAAGCTGGCCCTTTCATCCTTGTTTGCCTCTGCTACCAGCAAAACCAGAAGCAAGATGCTTCTCCTGGGGATTCTAATGTGTTAGGGCTGGGAGGGGTGAGAGGAGCAGAGCAGGGCTTACTGGACTGGGGCTACACAGCAAATACAAAGCTCAGCATAAAACTGAAGCCTGCAAAGCTTTAACACTTGCATTGCCATGTCATAGTCTGGGTAAAAAGATCTGAACTTGTCATCTAGAAATTTGATTATAAATAAATAGATATTTCCTAAGCTTTTCACATGGGGATTTTCCTGTTCTAGTAGTCGTTCCTCTAGTCACTGAGCTAGAGAGTTACAGGTCCTACTTCTCAGCAAATCCCTCTGATGCACCAGGCATTTTCCTGATGTAAAACACCAGGCTACTTTAGTTTGGATATTTTTTCTTCCTCCTCATCCTGCTTGGCTCAGGTCACTTGTACCTTTTTGAGGCTGGATGTAGCGTTGCAGAAGAAGTTCCGTTGCCTGCTTTGCTACAAGAAGTGCAAACTTTTATCTCCCTGCTGCAAGAGAGGAGTAAATCAGAGGAAGGTGACAGCTTTGTCTCACAGCCTGTTATCCACAGGCGAGAGGATGCCTCCCCAGAGATCCCATTATGTGCACTGTCTCCACCGCTAAACCTTCAGCAAGCACATTGGCAGAGACCTGCATGTCAAAGAGAGCCCGCCAGCTAATGATCACTGGGAAGCCACTTTGTGCTTTCTCTCCCCTGCCCACTTCTTCCTTCCTCTCTTCACGCTTTATTCCCAAGTTTATTTAAAATCAGCTCCAGTTCTTTTCATCACTTACAGCCTAAGTAGCAGCTTCTGGGAAAAGGATGCTGCGTGGGGCACCGTGTGCAGGATCAAAGCCTCCCCTGCATGGACAGCGTTGAGAAGTGACTCTAAATCCTGCCTGTCCTCTGCTGACACACACAAAATGAAAGCAGGACCGAGTGACAAGGCAAAATAACTGGATGCACCAAAGCCTCATTATGTCTAATGCACTGCTCACCTCCCAGCTATAGTGCAGCTGTCATTCACAGGCACAGGGGAAGGCACGGCTGGAGCTCCTGCCAGCACCTCTCCTCTTCCCTAAAATTATGAGCACATCAGTGGCTACATGAAGTGCATGGTGTGAGGGAGCTGCAAAGTGAAAAAAAAAACCCAGCAACATCTTGTATCTAGGAAGATAATATATCTCTAGGACATCGATGTACAAGGCAACCCCAAGGTAGGATGAGTGGATGGAACAAAACCATGGCTGCAATAGCCAGTCCTGACTTTACACCCAGCCTCTTCCTCCCTGCCACGCTGGAGGACAAAAATAAGGTCTTAAAATTGCCACGTGAACCTGAGAGGAGCTGCCACACATGTGGTGTAGCTTCCCCCACACTGCTGTGGCTCACCCACAGTCTCTCCCCTGCGAGGGAAGGGATGAAGACCATTAATCCCAGAGTGTTTATAAGAGCAGCATCGTGGTGAAGAGAACAAAGCCCATTTCATGGCTGGCGTGTGAGCAGGTAATGGGGATGCTGGAAGTGCACTCACTCCAGGAGGGGAGCAGCCTTAGGAAAAGGCACGGTGGGATTCCTAGAAACCCCAGTGTAAATGCACTAGCTTTTTCTGCCACTGGGTCTGGCTTTGGACTTGCACCACATAGAACAGGTACAACAGCACATTTCTGTCTGAGAGCTCATAGCTCAATAGCACTGACATTGCCCTAGACAAGAAAAGCAGGACAGGAGGCATTTGAGAAGCAAGAAACTAAAAATATGGAAGCCCTTATGAAGGTTGAGATGAAGGTACCATGAGCAGACAGGAGAAGAGAGGGGAAAAAAAAGAAAAGCAGCTTATAAAGCTTTTTATACTGCTGTTTTAGAAAACATGTGAGAGGTTTTCATCTCCAGTTTCAAGAGCCTGTTGGAAAGAAGTTCTCAGCTCTGCCTCTGCTTCTACAAATGGCTTTATAAAATTACCAGAATCCAGAAATTATCACTAGAATTATTTGATATTTGTTGTCATTCAAATGCTCATGTAGACAAAAAGAAAAATGTAGATGTCACCTAAACTCTGGATCATTTCTTTGCTCTTTCTGTGCTCTGGAGGAGTAGAGGAGGTGGAAATTGTCCTTGGCTGTATAACTTCCACTGATGAGATTCAGGAGGGGCAAAGCAAACTCCACAGCACACTTACTCCAGATTTTCCTCTTTCCTGATGAATCCAGCCTGACAGAACTTTAAACCTCACAGAACAGGTCTGATCCTACATTCACAGCATCAATACAAGCTAGCAAAAATACCTGAGTTTTCCTTATGGGGTTTTATACCACAGAGCCAATGCTATGGTAGGGACAAGCCTTGCAGCAGGGGAGCTCTGCTGTTAAATCTTAAACTGAGGTTGTGCCCCTTGCACAGTAGAGTAATGCTGAATGACCCTCCAAGCACTCATTAAAGGGAAGCCCAACAGACAACAGAGAGAACAAGGCAGTAAATCCATGCCAGAGGCTCTGGAGCCCAGTGAAGAGGAAAGAGCAAGTCAGAAAATCACCCTCCCTCCTGACAACATTTCCTGAGGTTCAGAACGAGCTCAGAGGTGTCACTTCACGTGTGTCCCTTTGCAGAGTGCAAGGAGGGAAGAAAGCACAGCCCAAATGTGAGCTGATTCTTCTTCACTGGGATGCACTGCATGCAGGGACTGGAAAATTCAATGAACCAAAGGGTGCTGAGAAGAGAGAGGGATGTAAATCAGGCTGTGCTCAGCCTGCTTGGGCTCTCACAGCCCAAAGGGAAAGGGCTCTCACAGCCCAAATTGAAAGAGAAACCAATTGCTTTCACCCCCACCTTGAAACCTTCAACTGGCTTCATCTCCAGGGTTGCACCTGGCAAGTGTTTCCCACCCATTTTCCCATCACTGCCCCAAGAAGCACAACAGCTTGAGAACCATTTTCTCTCAAGTTTAACAGAGTGGGGAGATGATTTTCACCCAGCTTGCAGTGAGTCCACCAGACAATCAGTCCCCGGTTCTGCTGCAGTGTCCTTGCAGGCAGAGCAGCCCCAGGGCAGTGGGGCCAGCAGGAGGGGGATGACCCAGGAGATGGCACAGGGCAGGGGGTGCAATGGTAGCACTGCTCTACAGCAAATGGAGCACGGTGCTACTACATATTAGCATGAGAAACGAAGTCTTTGAAGGGTGCAAATTGGCTGTACAAAGCAAAGAGCCTTCTGACTTCTTTGCAGCCTGAAGTGTTCCCAATACATGCTGTGAAAAGCAAGGAGAGGCAGAGGAGTCACTGAAATGCAGAGAGATGGCTACCTGTGAAGTCTCTCTCTTTCTCCTGGATTATTTGCATGAAGATACTTCATTAAGTTACCTTTTTACCCCTGCAGCCACTGTCCAGCTGAACAAACACCCCATGGGAAAGCCCACCCCCCCTTCTCCACCCCATGGCATGCACAGATTGGAGGGGCATCCAAATGTTTATGGCATACAAACCTTCCTAACCAGCTGTACCCAATCCAGCCACCCTGAAAGCACACAGACCATCTTTTCCTAGCCAGGGCTTCCTAACAGAAGTCTCTCCCATCAAGGCCTGAAAGAAATCCCACCCATCCCAGCACAAAAATCCAGTCCCCACACTGGGGTATTGGTGGGGTTTGACAGTCAGTGATGCCAGGGTGATGCACAGGCTGGTGGGAGGAGGAAGGTCCATTGGAGCAGAGCTAAGAGGAGTGACCCAGGCAGGGCACTGGGCAGGCAGGCAGATGCAGGGAAAAGAAACATCCTGTGGACTCACCTGGGCTGGTTGCTTTTTTCCATGGCTTGCAGTAACAGGGGTGGTCACATCCCCCCAAATATTATTTTATGCTAAAAAATACAGATATGAGGTGGGATGAAGGGAAAATTCTGAGCTTAATTTGAACCCTTTCTAGAGGTAAGGGCCAGAGTAAGAGTTTCTAAAACTCCTGAGTGGGATCCAGAGGGAGTTTCAGGTTTGTGAGGTGTGGCTCATTTTCATCTCCATAGGAGAATGAAACACACACACACACACAAAAATTCATCTGTCTTCTACTTGTGTTTTGCTGACAGCTCCATAGGGGACCTCAGGAGCAGAGCAGCAGAGATACTGCAGGTACAGCTGTGAGTGTAATGGATTTTTCACTTCATTTGGAAAACAAAACAGAGCTGTTCTGTGTTGACCTGAAACATTTTTTTCCACTATAATAAGAGAAAAGGAGCAAATATTCACCTTCAACCAACTGAAAGGCTTTGTTTGACCCCAAATGAAAGCTTTCATTTTGTTTTCACTGGTACTCAACCATTTCTTAATTTATGCTCAATTCAAACGAAGAAATAACCTCAAGTAAAAGGTTTTGCATTTAGCTAAGTGGTTTTTCTTACCTTCCCACCCTCACCCGGGGCACTCTGTGCTAAAGGCAAGTCAAGCTTGCAAACTATTTCATTTTTATTTTGAACAACGTGGAAAGGGAAAGGAAGGGAAGAAGGGAAATCCTATAGCAGGTCGAACCCCCTCTACCCCTACCCCCAGGTTGGTGGAGCATTAATGGTGCTTCAGGTAACTGCTTGCACAGGTTCTGCCTCTCCTTGCTCGGATGGAATAACAGGACCAGCTCCCTCCAAGCAGCAGCTTTAAACTCCTTTCCTGCCCCATCCAAATATCTATAATAAAGACAATTCACAGCTCAGGAAAGATGCCCCCTCCCTCCCCACCGAGGGCTACCTGCTCATCAACTGCAGCCCTACCCCCCATCTCCACCTTAAAATGTGTTATTAATGGGTTGGCATCCCCCAGAGAACAGCAGGAGAACTGAAAGTAAACCATCAGGGCATGTCAGGATTGGAGTCACAGAGCAACTCTAATTGAAATCTTCTCTGTCATTTACTCATCAGGAATGTAGAGCTGCTCCTTTGAATGAAACATTAGACACTGGCCTGACAGCTCCAGGTGGAAGATTATTCGGCAGTTTAATCGCTGCCTGACAGCCCTGGTTCCTCCCCCATCAGCATCTATTAACCTTCCTTTTCCTCAGACCCTTTTATGCCTTTTTAATCGGTGGCTGGGGGGGCTTTTGGAGCAAGAGCTGGCCAGACCTGGGAGGGGAGGGGAGAGCTGCCTCTCACCACAGCAAAGCTCTGCTGTTGGACAGGGCAAGGGCTGCCCCTCCCCTCCTCCGGAATGGAACTCTGCAGAAAAGAGGTTGTCTTCTCAAACTGCTCCTCTGCTCTGGCCCCAGGACTGAGATAATGGTTTTGCCAGAAGCTGGGATGCTATCAGGAGCTTCAAACTTTTGGGGCGTACTGTTTAAAGCCCCAAGTCGTGGATGAAAAAGGCACTGTGAAAAATTAAGCTTTAATGATTATATTTTTTAAAAATAAGTTATTATCAAGCCTTTATGTTAGGAGAGGAAAGCTCAAAACCAGTTGTGAGTGTCCTCTCAAGGCTCAGTCGCTGGAATACAGATGAAAAGAACCCAAAATTTATCCTCTCTAAATCAAGACTGGATGTCTTTTGAAAATTGATGCTATAACTCAAACAGAAGTTATGGTCTCGATGCAGAAATTATTAGCTGAGGTTTCCTGAGTTGTATTATGCAGGAAGTCAGATTAGATGACAATAATATTCCCTCCTGGCCCTCAAGTCTGTGAGAATCCTTCTCCTGAGCCTTTTGCGATTGTCCCCAAATTGTCCTTCCCTTTGTTTATACACTTGAACCCCAATTTTCAGTGGTATTCAGATATCTCACACCAGGCATGGATTTTTCAGGGGGGGTTAAAGGAATTTTAGCACCTCCATAACCTCTCACTCACCTGCACCAATTCTTTTGGTTTGCTCTGAGCCACCCAGGGAGCCAGAAAACCTGTGGCAATGAGCAGAAGACCAAAGCACTTTGGGCTTGGATTTACCCCAAGCTGGTGACATAGGGCAGGTGCTTGTCACCAGTATGCGTGGGGCTCAGTCTCTCCTGATTGATACCACAGGTCTGACTCTCCCTGGTGGGTAGCTGTGGACCACCATGGCCCACTGACCTCACGACACACATTTACCCAGCAGAGGGGAAGCAGAGCAGCCATCTGAAGCTGGTTTTGTGAAAAACCTCTTCCCTTTTTTTCTGCCACCTTTTCCCCTTCCAATGACATCTCGTGCTCCTTGCAGTTGACCAGGATTTCTCTACAACACAAAGAGGCTGGTTGGCTGCTGGCTCATCCCAGTTATCTGCTGTTGCTGCACCACACGCTGCTCCACTTGACTGCTGGCTGCACTGAGTCCTTGTTCCACCCATGGACCCAGATGCTCAAAGATTCAACACTCCTTTCCCAAGCAATTCTGGCAGATTTTGCTTCACTCTTGGTCCAGATTGCCTTTGCTGGCTCCCGTTGGCTTGGCAATGCCAGAGTGGAGCCATCTCCAGAATAAATAACCCTCCTGTGAAAGGACACCAGCAGGTCTCCTGTGCTCACATCTTTCCTAGACTCTGCTGTATGTGAAAACCAGGACTGGTGAAACGTGTCCTAAGTTGTCTCAGTGGGGAGAAGACCCAGCCTTCAAGTGGTGATGCTGTATATCTGCAGTGCAGCCCCAGAAACCTGACATCCATCCTCCCATCAGGGGCTCCCAGCCCCATTAATAATCTGAAATAAGATTGAGCCCATGCCCAGCAGAGCTTCCAGCAAAGTCAGGCAAGCCAAGCCAGCGTGCTAAACAAGAGCTGAGTGTCAGAAGGAGTGAGGAAAGCTGGGGAAAGGGAAAGGAAGGAATGTGTGGAAAGGTGGATTTGATGGAGGAGAAAAAATCCTGCCTGGGGAAAAGGAGAGGAATGTGTCCAGAGCATAGGCAGAGTGGCTGAAGGTGTAACACCCAGAGTGAAGAGACTGAGGGAACAGGAGAATAAAAGGGCAGTGAAATATTAAAACTAGACATTGGAATACCAGTGGAGACTTGGAAAGGTCTATGCTGGAGTCCAGGTTGAGCTAACCAAGTATAAGAAGCAAAATGCCCAATGGATGCATTCAGAATACTACCAATAAAGGAAAATAAAAATAGAAATGATGGTCTGGGAGCAGAGACAGAGGTGAAAAATGTAAAAAGACAGAAAAAGCAAATTCTTTCTAATGAAGATAGGAGGTAATTGTGTGGTTTACAAACTTTTTCACACTGCCAATAGAGGTAAAGGATGGATTAATACTGTTAATGATTACCAAGTCTGAGTTTAAATGTGTGTGTATACATGGATAGACATTCCACCATCAAAACAAAAGGATGAAGAAGTTGCTGCCTCTTCAGAACAGCTCTGGTTTGATAAGGAGCCATCAGCATCCACCTAAGCACTGAGACAACCGAGTTGTTTGATGTGTCAGGGGCAGGTGAGGGAGAAGAGCAGAGCAGGGAGATGCAAGATCAGACAAACAGCAAAGCAGACCCTTAATCCACCCCCCAGAAAAACCCATTTTGAAGATTCTTTGCTTTCCAGACTTGCAGACAGGAGTCAAGGCACTCCACAGCCTCACTTGAGTGTGGCAGCATGGGATGGGGAGCAGAAATGGTACTGCAGAGATGTCAGAGAGGTTCCTCCTGATACACAACTGCCTGTTCCCTATCCAAATCCCATTTCCTTAAAGGGAAGAAACTAGGTAAAAAAGGTGTTAAACTATTCCTCTTCAGACACCACCATATCAGGTATTTCTATAGCAGTTGTTTCATGGGAAATATTCAGATTTTAGACTGCTAGCCTCTCAGTGAGTTCGTGCAAAGTACTGAGAGACAATCTTTTGGTTGATTTTTCTTTGCTAGAGATTGTTTAACAGAGTCTGCAAATCTACTCAAATCCCAGCAATAAACCACAAGGGAATTGGAGGGTTTTCATGCCAATGAAGCATCGATAGCCCCGGATTTGGAGGTGGCCTTTCACATTGCAAGAGTTAGATTTTGGCTGTGCTGCTAGTGAATGATAGCATCAACACACCCACATGCCCACACCCCCCTAAGGAAGAACCTCTGCTTCACCAGTAAATCAAGTGAGAGATCCAAACATCACTGGTGTCTGTATGAATGAATTTAATTCAGACTTATTCCTCTCATGAGAAGAAGGGATATTAAAGGAGCACCCTAGAATTTAGGTGGTGGAGGAGGATTTTGCTGCTGGAGGAGGACAGACCTTTCTGAGAACCACCAAAGAAGATCAAGCACATGTATTAGGCACGTGCTGATTGCAGATGATAATTGATTTGCTTCCAGTAACAGTGATCCCAGCTCTGCCCCCTGCATACAGAAAAAGGCTGAATACCTTTGCTGAGGTGGAGTTCTGAATTATGGGAGCTTGACAGGCTCTGACCCCCCAACCTTAACAGCAAACCTAGCAAGGAGGTCAGGAGTGCTCACCCTGAGGTGATTTGAACACCACCAATTCTATCTGCAGAGTAAGTGGTAAGATGATAATTATTATTTACAACCCCCCAACCTAAAGCAAAGGCTTGGAAAGACAACGACTGCAGCTTATTTACAATGGCTCCACTGGATCACAGCACCCTCCAGATGCATGTTAAAGCAGCAGTAAAGGAAGCCAAAGCATTTGTAAAATCTGCCTTTATAGCTGTACATTGGTGACATGTATTTAAATCATCTGCATCCCATCAAGCACGGGTTCCAATTTAAATGTCACCCTGGAAGCTCTTTCTCTTATCCCTTCACAAAGTCATTTGTCACCTTCCAATTCGTGGCAACGAAGGGAAGCGAACAGAAAATTAGACAAACAAATAAAAATCTATGTTTTTGATGTAAAATGCAACCCTGGAAACCTCTAACTGTTGTGGTTGGGTTGGTATTTTTTTTAATAGCATTCAAAAAAGAGGGAAAAAAAACAAAACAAAACAAACTAATAGCATTCAAAAAAGAGGGGAAAAAAAAAACAAAAACAAAACTACCATCAAAGGAAACAATAGAGAAAGCAAAAGGCTTTCTCTCTGCTTAAATGCTAGAACTAATAATCAAATGAAATAATCATTATGGTTGATCCTCTGGCTGCCAAAGTGGATGGTTACCTTTCTGTTTCTTATCACCATTGTTGTGATAAACTTGAATAAGTATTGGGGGTGTGGGGGGGAAATTAAATGCTAGAATTGTGGGGTTTTTTTTCCACAGTATTTAATTCTAAACTCAAGCAGCCTCGTTTTCCAGATCACTGAAATGTGTTCTTTTTGTCTGGCAAGTTGACAAAGTGTCTTATATATTGCAATAACTTTTTCCAAGAATTCCCAGTTTATCCTGCCCCAAATTAAAACATTCCTCTAAATATTAAAAGCTTTGTCACTCTAATGCTTCTTTTGACCAGCAATCTTATTTTTATCTTAGACAAAATATTATGAGCATAATCCATAAGTAATATAATATTGTCTCCATAGCTGAAGACACTATTAAACCATTATTTCATTTTTACACTACAATGGCAACTAAAGAAAAGCAACATAAACATGGATTATATGATAGCAAAGATAAAAATAATGGTTACCTTCAGCTGGAGGGCCAAAAGTACAACTCCTAAGGCATGCAGCGTTGCTCCTGATGCCAGAATACAACCTTCTGCCTTTTCACCTTTCAGAGGAAAATATTTCAAGTCAAAATCATGTTAAGATTGGTTGATGGTAGACACAAAATTTCTGATTACAGTCCTTTATTACCAAATCTGTATTTGGTTTGCCTTATCAGAGGGAAAGTTTTGAATTTTTCTCGCCCCCCCCCCAAAAAAAAATCACAGCTTCTGCAGTCTTGTGATTGAGATGAGAACCACTATTCTTCTATAAAAATAATCAAGCCTATAACTTGGACAGAGTTGTAAGAGAAAATGCTTTGAAAATATACATCTCAGGTTATAAAGAAGCATTAAAAGGACTCAGAGTGTTCTTTCCAGGACTCTCATCATTTGATGCCAAACCCAGGCTTCGAGGGAGACTTGGGTCATAGGTGTACTCACAAAATCTATTCATTCAGTAATTAAGGCTTAAATTCCAAAGCCTTTAAAAATGGGGAGATTTTTTTCCTACAGAAGTTACCAGGTTTTGGGTCAAGACTTTTTTTTGCAAACAAAATAAAGCACACGATTCCATCAGCAAAATAACCAAGTCAACACCAGCACTGGAAGGGGACCTGGAGAATCCCACCTACCACCTGAACACTGGAACAAAGGCAGAGGTTGGATGTGCAGAGCTGTGAACACCTTGGCTAGGTGACTGGTTTCACCAGCTATGAAGCTGCACCAAACACTTGGGTTTATGAGTACTGTGGTCCTCTCTCAGCCATACTTCTTAGCATGTGCCTACAACTCAACCCACCCAAAGCTGAGCACCTCAATTTACAGCCTGCAAACCCTGGCTGACCACCAAGAGCATCCAAGCCCACTGACTTCATCCTGCTGGGCTTTCCTACTCATTGCACTAGCTGCTGCTTAGGTTGTTTCTGTGAGAAATGGGTTAAAGAAACCCTGTGCCTCACCTCAGTCATTTCTTCAGAAGTCTACCTGAGTAAATTTGTTAAAAATATGCTTTTTTTTTTTTTTCCCCCAACGCAATTCTCAGGACCTAACTTTAAACACTTAAATGAAGAAATCAGTAGTTTAATTTGCAGCCATCTAATTGGCAAATCTGTCTTTCACCTTTTTAGTGCCAGTTAAAGTTATAAAATCTACAACAGAATAGCAAACAGCACTGAATAGCAAGGATAAGGAAATATTTTTTCCATGGTCCACCAATTAGAAGTCTCACCAATAACCTGAATGGGGGTGTAAACTCTTCAGTTATCACATTTTTAAGTGCCTATGAGTGAATTTGGCATTCATGGAAGCAAAAGATTGTTTGGACTAGATGAGAGAAGAGCATGAGCGGGTCCCATTCAGCACTCCCAACAGAGCCAGAGGAGTAATCTGCTCTGTGCATTTGGCCTCTTGTTCTGTTCTCCAATTATCCACAGGCAGATGGTGGTTTTGTTGTGTTTATTCACTATTGAAATTATTTGCTGGATAACCTCAGTAAACAGTTCTCTCTCCACAGACTGCCAGTGAGCAGTTTGCTGTGGATCTTCAGTACTTGCTCTGGCTCAATAAGATGCAAAGACCACCTGGAATCACTGTGGTCTCTGCTGGCATGAGCAGAAGCCTTAGAAACAGGTTTCCAATGAAAAAGGCTGTGATTTCCATTTCAGCATTCCCTTTCCAGGAATATGTCTGGAAACTGAGCTGCTTTTTCCCCATGAGCATGTCAAATAGTCACCCCCATGCCCAGAATTAGCCCAGGTACATGAAAAAGCACCTAAAAATCACCTGAGCTCCCAACCCAGCCCCAGCCCTAGTCCCTGCAGGTCTTTTTTTTTCACTTCCCTACCCAGACTTGAGGCATTCAGCTCTTTCCTTGTATGACAAACCCTCACCTGTACAATGGTCAATGTGGAGGGAATTTTAAGCAGCCTACACAATCTTTTAAAATAGTTTATCATCCATCAAAATAAAAGCTTTTCAGGGAATAGTTACATTAAAAGCAATGAGTTGATGCACACAAACCTGCTTCTCCCCATTGCCTGGGGCAGTCCTTCAGACTCACCCCAGCCTCTTGGATGCCCCATCACTTCACAGGTCTCCTGGTCCCCCACCTCCTCCTTCTGCTTGGAGAGACCTTTAGATGCTGAGAGTCCTTTTGACCCCCAGGTTACCCACTTCAGAAAAATCATACTTGGTACTTACCACTTAGCAGTGTTAAAAGACAGACCCAGGTCCTTGAATCTGGAAGGTTATCCATTGTCTGTCAAGCAGATAGATGAATAGATAATATCAGAGAAGCTTTTCAGCTTCATGCTTGAGTTCCACTGCATCTGAGCATCAGTGAGATATTATAAATACTCTAGTACTCCAAGATAATCTGAATCCATCAAGTCAGAGGGCAATTCCCATAAGGTATCACAGCTCATGTAATAACTGTATCTGTCTTACCTGGCAACCTAAAACATCCATATCACCTTTTTATCCTGAGGGTTATTTACCTAACTTAGTAGAGTCTACTGATCACAAGGATACTTTAAAACTCTGCACACCTATTTATAAAAAAATGTTTTGCAATTTGATTTCATACTGTATAAGTTGCCCAGTGCCTGCCAATGAGTTGTGAGCCTCCTCCACTTTTTCAGATATGGATTTCCACCAGGCAGAAATAAAGTATGAAATGACTTTTCTTACTTTATGGGCCATGAGAAAAATCACTGATCTCAGGACTTAAATGCTGACCAGGAAAGCAAATGACCATTCAAAGGAGAATTACAGAAGCATAAGGAATTGTCAATAAATAACACATCGATATTGAAAGCCCAGGGGGAGCTACCAAGCACATCAGAGGGAAAAAACAACATTCTTAACACTGAGATGCTAAACAATCCTGGCAGCATCTCCCAGGAGGACAGAACCGTATGTTCCAGTGACTCTGAACAGGGTATTGGGATTTCTTAATAACCAGCCTGGAAATCATCTGCTATACATGAACACAGCAACGTTAGATAAAGCCAGGAGCTGAGGCTCATGAGATACTTGGTGAGCTTTGAAGTAGTGCAGAGATACAGCAAGCTGACATTTTCCAGTGTGCAGCAGGGCAAGAACCAAACGAGTTGAATTAGTTAAAATTCAGGGCTTTGCAGCTCAGTGTTGCCTGAGTGTGGATGTTAAGAGTGGGAAAGACCAATTTCCTTCTCTTGGAAGGCTGGGTTTGGAACTGCAAAGACCTGGACAACTTGGAGACCCACCAGCATGTTCTCAGGACCAAGCTGTGCAATGACTTTTTGAAAACCCCTCCAATGTTAAACAGAGGCTTCTTGCAGTATCCTCCTCCCATGTTTTTGCCCTGTGTGGCAAGCCACAGAGGAAGCTGGCATGTATTTATCTAAGGAGGACTTAAAAGCTGAAGTTCTCTCTCATTTGGCTGCTACAAGTAAGTGCACAAAGGCAGGAATTCACACCGACCAGTCTGAGATGACTAACTGGTCTAATTTAATTCTCTCTGAAATCCAAGGAGAAACTCAGCCCGCTCTGAAGCAACATTTCAAGCAAGAACTTAATTTAGCTGCTCTAAGTCACACTCTGGAGGAGCTCTCCCTGCTCCCCATTGATTATAGAAGGAAGCAAAGGAGATCAGGCAGCTAACTTAATGGATTAAATTAGATGTCTGATGCTGCTTGGTACAAATACCCTGCAAAGTGCCCCAGAACAAAAAGATCAGCACAGGGCTGTGTAAAAGACCTTGAACTGTATCCAACACAAATTGCACAATCTTTCCAACTGCTGCTGGGGTTTGGTAGCTGCTGCTGCTAAGAATTCACTGCACAAAATTCTGCTCAAGTGCTGTAGAATGGATTAGCACCAAAGCAAAATAAAAAGTCACAAGGAACACTGGATACAGGGTTTTTTTTCCTAGTGGTACTCGAGTTTAAAGCAAAGCACAGGGGTGGCAAAGCAGCACAGAGGATGTCCTGAAAGGGAAAACTTCTTGTGTTAAGTGTAGGTGTTTGAAATAGAAAATCTGGACTTCAGAAAAAAAAAATTTACAACAATGTTGGAGAATGAATTCCTCTTTGGAAGAGAAAAGATTTTGTGAAACTAAGAGCAAATAAATACAATTCAAAATAAAAATAATAAGCATAATGATTAAGCTTTCAGTTTCTGCTGCAGCCTGACAACTTATCTGACAAGTTAACAAGGGCTGGAAAACAAACAAAATAAAAATCCCAACAACAACAACAAAGTCTTTGTATTCTGCAAAAGAAAAGGAAAAAAAACTCCTCATTTTAAATTCCTGAAGTTTCCTGTTTACTTCAGTGATACTTGCTTATGAACAGTATTTGGGTAAGAAGTTTTTGATGTAGCTTCATGATGATAAAGTTTATCAGTCCTTCAGAAGATAGGAGACAGAAATATGTTTTCTTCCATAAGCAGATGCCATCTAGAAGTTTCAATCTTTCTTCTACAGCATTTGGTGTAACTACTGCTTGGGAAAAGGGTCTGTCCTAGGTTTGGCTGGATGTGTTTCCACAGAGCAAAATCCTGAATCCATATGTGTTTAGGGACATATGAATGCACCCACCTGCATTAGCAGAGACTCTTTATACTTAATGTTTTCTCTGTTTGGGCTAATTGAGCTCCCTTGGCACTGCAGAGACGTTATGCCCTAGAAAAACTCTCCCAAGCTGGCCTTGCTTTCACAGCTCTTCTCCCCTTCTTCTTTCATCCCCACAGAGCTGTAGCTTACAGAGGCTCATTTTACAAAATCTCCCTCAGCTGAATTATGTGGGCACCACGTTGTCCCTGTTCACTGGAGCAAAAGCCTTTTTCTACCATCTCCCAGTCCTCCAAGTCCTGTTACTGGAAATGAAGTTTCGATGTCTAAGGCACTGGAGCATTTCTCCTGCCTGTGGAAGATGGAAGCACTAAACTGTTAAATTAACAGCTGCAAACAGCTCATGGAATTGGGATAAAAGCAAATGAACGCCACTCCAAATCATCCCTTCTGAACAAAGCAGCTCCCCAGGCAGCCCAGGGCAGAACCACTGGTGCCCAGGGCACAAAGCAATCAGCCTGGCAAACACCCTGGCCGGGGCTATAACTCCACATCCCAACCCAACCTCTGCCTCCGAGACCAATCAACTGGGATAAAAACACTTACAGGGAGAAAAATAATCTTGCAACCGATGGAGAAACCTTAAAAAACCATTGTGAAACTGAGATATATTAAGCCCCACATTGCTGCTCAGCTGGGGGCATTTTTTTCTGGGCTGTTTCCCCCATCCCTACATGATGATATAAAAGTCAGCGCTTCATTGAACTTTCTAATAGCCAGGACATATTTCCTTCACAACCCCCGTGCTCTCTCTCACTATGAGCTTTCTCCTAAGCAGCATGACACAACATATTGTAAAGGGAAAATGATAATTAGAAGGAACATTCGAGCAGAGGAACTTGTCTGGAAAAATGCTTTAGTTAAATGAAGCGATGAAGATTGTTTTTAACTTAATCTGTTAAACACACACACTCCCAAGCACATGAGCTGATCTACCCTGGTACACAAACCTGCTCAGAGTTGCCATCTACAGAGGGAGGATAATCCTAGAAGAGGAGGAGAAGAGAATCCTCATTTTGATTTTATGGAGGCTAAATGGAGGTGCAAGAGGGATTAAAGGCACATCGAGTGCCTAAGCTCAGGGGTGAAGTGCTGCAGGAGATACTTTGCAGGAGATGCTTGTGTGACCCAGCTCTGTCCCACACTGTAGATGCATTGGATGCTCCTTCCACCAGCTCAGGAATCTCTGCATGTTGCAGGTTTGTGCCCCACAGCCTCCAGGGAAATCTGTATCACCATCAGGAACCAAATTCAGTTTGGATGCCTTAATGTTGCCTTCATCACAAAACTTTCTTTTTCAAGGGCTAGAGTTTAAAACATGGGTATTTTCAGAGAAACATGGATTAGGAATGGGCAATAAAGACATATCTGGTATGAATTATTAGCTGCTGTTATCCCATCAGCTGTATTTTTCTAACCAGACCACTGCAACACCGATATCTCCTCTACTCAGAAATCATAGAATCCTTTAGGTTGGAAGGGACCTTCAAGATCATCAAGTCCAACCATGGTGCCATTAGGGCTCCAAAGTCCTCTGCTAAAACAGATCAGAATCTGTCAGGGTTGGAAGGGACCACAAGGATCCCCCAGTTCCAACCCCTCTGCCATGAGCAGGGACACCTCCCACTAGATCAGGCTGCCCAGAGCCTCCTCCAGCCTGGCCTTAAAGACCCCCAGGGATGGGGCCTCAACCACCTCCCTGGGCAACCCATCCCAGGGTCTCCCCACTCTCATGGGGAAGAACTTCTTCCTCACATCCAGCCTGAATCTGCCCACTTCCAATGTTTTGCTCTTTCACAGAAGAGGGAACTCTAGGGGTATTTTTTTGGATCAGATTAATTTGAGTGTGGAGAAGATGAGCATGGAATTCCATTTTCAGAAGAAGGACTGATTTTCCTTTGGTAAAGGTTCACTCTTCCACCAGTGGTGGCTCTCCAAAAGCTACATGGGTGCCAGGTATCACAAGTAGTCCCATGGGAAAGGAGGTGATGCAGTGCAGGCAAAAGGGCCAGAATTTTTTGACAGGTAAATCTCCATCCTGTAAGTGTTCTGAAGATCAAGCTAGTTCTCTGTGCAGCGATTTCAGAATGAGATAATGAGCTGTCAAGCAGTGGATGATGATGATGTTCAGAAGGAAGCAGTAATGCTGCAATAGCAACGGGACTATGTGGGAGAGGGAGTTTTTTACTGCTTGTAGCTCTACTTGAGCCTGCAAGTGCAGAGCAAAGTGAGATCAATATAGCAACATATGTGTTCTGCAGAACAGAGACTTTTATCCCATTTCTGTACTTCTGTAAAATTTCTTTTCTGGTGACCTTCTACTTTTCTCTTTCAGCCCTTGGTTTCCTTTTGTCTTCAAAGAGAGAGGAAAAAAAGAACTGGAAAGCAGAGCTGGATTCCAGGATTCCACAACTGGATTCCAGCAATTCCAGAGCTGGATTTCAGAGGGTGGTGCAGCAGAGCTGGTCTGTGCTCAGGCTGCTTTTGACAGCACTGCAAAGTCAGGCTGGGACAGGACAGCTCTGTGTCCATGCTACAACCATTTCCTCTCACACTGGTATTCAAAACCTTTCAGAGTAACATTACAAAAGCCAGCGTGGACATGAATCAGTGACTGTTTCACCTAGTTCAGAAAACAATCAAACAAGAAAAGAGGTTGCAGCGGGGCTGGACTGGGTGACCTTTAAAGGTCCCTTCCAACCCAAAGCATTCTATGATTTTATAAGAAACTTCATAGAAAAATACAAAAGCCTGCCACCCAGGAAAAATAATTTAACAAATTGCAAGTGTAATAGAAAAGAAGCCTAAAGAAGAGCCATGAAACTCCTAATACATTCACAAAATTCCCTTGTGATTAAAAATCCCTCTGGGGATGGGGACTCCACCACTGCCCTGGGCAGCCTGGGCCAAGGCTTGACAACCCTTTCGGGGAAGAAATTCTTCCTAATATCCATCCTAAACCTCCCCTGGGACAACTTGAGGCTGTTCCCACTTTTCCTATTGCTTCCTGTGTGGGAGAAGAGACCAACCTCCACGTGGCTCCAGCCTCCTGTCAGGGAGCTGTGGAGAGCCAGAAGATCTGAGCCTCCTTTTCTCTAGGCTCAACAATCCCAGGTCCCCCATCAACTCCTCAGAAGACTTGTGTTCTAGAACCTTCCCCAGCTTTCTTGCCCTTTTCTGGCCACAC